>NC_057808.1:422841094-422855182 GCF_018294505.1 Triticum aestivum | reverse complement strand
GGAGGGAGGAGGAGGTCGCCGGAGAGGAGGAGGGGAGTATGGTGGAGGAGAGGAGGGGAGATGGAGTGGAGGAGAGGAGGAGATGGAGTGGAGGAGAAAAATGAAGAGGTAAGGAGGAGAGGACCTCGCCCAGCCATATATACGGCATAGTAATGGCGCACCGTGGGCAGGTGCGCCATTACTAACTTTTTTATTTTTTTTATTTATTTTGAATTTTGAAGGCGGGAAGATAGTAATGGCGCACCTTGGGCAGGTGCGACATTACTAACTTTTTTTTATTTTTTTGATATAGTTTGAATTTTGAAGGCGGGAAGATAGTAGTGGCGCACCATGGGCAGGTGCGCCATTACTGAGTTTGATTTTTTTTGAATTATTTTGCCTCTCCAGATCTTGAAGCCCCGTAACTTTTTTCTGTTAGGTTTTTGGGGATTTTGAAAATCTTCAACGGGGTTCCCCCAGTTGAATTCGGATGTAACTTTTCGAGTAGATGATTTTTCATATAAAAAACTTTTTCATCGGAGTTCGTATTCAAAAGTTATGCCCATTTTACAAATTCTCGAGAGATTTTGCAAAAAAGTCGAAAATTCATGTTTGTAAATTTTGCTAACAACTAGACCACATATCACATGAGAATCTTATTTTCTTTTATTTTTTTGACATTTCTATCATTTTCTTTTATTTTATTTTTTTGAAACTGAAAAGGCGGTCTAGGGGGTGCATTTGGTGAATTTTTTGTAAGACTCAGAAAGTTAGGAATGGCGCACCACACACCTGGTGCGCCATTAGTAACCCTGGTTACTAATGGCGCACCAGGTGTGTGGTGCGTCATTACTAATTTTCAAAAAAATATAAAAAAACATGTTAGTAGTGGCGCACCAGTGGATAGTGTGCCATTACTAGTTAAAACTAGTAATGGCGCACTATCCCTTGGTGCGCCACTGCTAACAATTTTTTTTTCAAACTAGTAATGGCGCACCACACACCAGGTGTGCCATTAGTAATGTGGCCAATAATGGCGTACCTGTATCTGGTGCGCCACTGCTATATAGCAGTGGCGCACCACATACATGGTGCGCCATTAATGTCCATATTAGTTATAGCCGTTTTCCTAGTAGTTCATGGCGTTTGTAAATCATACCTAAATTATGGGGACACCAATCTTTGCTCTGATTTTGTACATAATAGCATATGTAGTCGTGTACAAAATAGATTCTAATTTAGCTCCTCCATTCCAAAATAATCGTAGTTATAGGATTTTCAAGTGTCAAAATTTCAAAAAAAAGTGGATAATTTAATGAGGTTTTCAAACATACAAGGTCAAATTTAACGTTGTCTATTTAGGTCAATCCTCAGAGTTCAAGAGTACTCTAAACGCGAATGCTTGTGTTTCAAAATTTCGAACGAAGCGCCAAAAGGGCCTCTACTCGCCCGAAGCCGCGTGAGACCAATGTTTGGTAGTACAAGGAAATTACTTTTCTAATAACTCCGACCCGTGAAACCTACCAGCCCAACATCCAAAGGTCTAAAACGGGGTAGGTTTGTAGCTTCATCTAGACGCCACGCAACCACCTCCGAAAAACATTCATACACAATGGCCGCCTAAGCACACATGCGCGCGGCCGAAATCGCTCCCTCCCACTATGTGGGACACTTGGGATTACCATCCTACCCCCGACCCGCAGTAGGTTCGAAATTTAAGAGGGGGGCAAAGTTTGTACTTTCCCCAAATTTCAAACAAGCGTGTCCCATCTTCTGTTCAAAAAAGCCAAAAACAAGCGCGTCCCAGACTGAAACATGGTTCTCCCCCCTCCCCCCCCCACCCACCCGTCCGATTCCCCATTCGTACACCGTGGGCGCAAAAACTACCTCTCCACCAGCCGCGAAACCCCGGCGTCCGCAGTACGCCACCCCATTCTACCCATCAACCGCCGCCCTCCTCCATCACGCCGGAGCCAATACCCCGACGTCGTCGTCCACCGCAACCTCAACTGCAACGCCCTCCACGGCTAGTAGTTGAAGCCGAGGCCGAGCCGTCCGTACCCGAGCCATTTCAACCATGCCGTCCTACGCCTCACCGCTGCCGCTCCAACTTCGCCACCCTCCACCGCACCGGAGCTATTCCTGCTACGTCGTCTTTCGCCGCCTCGGATCTGCTTCCCCTCCGCCGACATACGGCCACGGCAACACAGTCAACAATTTGGCCATTTCGTCCAAGAATCCACGTGTCACATCCCTAGCTTCTCGTATTGCACTAGGCTAGCTTCATGTGTGCATCATGTTTGAATTTTGCAGAAACTTGAAATGGGGATGACAGAACCCCCAGCACCCCCTGAAACCAACTAGGGTTTACTAAAATTGGTTTCAATGAACCCAAAATGCCCTTCACAAAATGTTCATCATTTCTGGATTGGGCTAAAACCCTGGCAAAAATGGTGCACACTTTTCTAGGACATTCTGGATTTTTGAATTAAATCATAAGTATTTGAATTTGGACATTTAAATTTTATAAAATATTTTAACTGTCCAAATAATCTTGAAAGCATTTGAGGGCTATTGGAGATATTTTCAAAAGTGCCCACAACTATTTTCAGGATTTTACAAAATGAATTGGTATTTTACTAATTCAAAACAGAACAATTACAGAAATAGAAAAAAACAGAAACAGAAATAAAAGAGAGAGAGAGAGAGCAAACTCACCTGGGGCTTACCTGGCCTGGCCCAGCACGGCCCAAACCAGCTGGCCGACGCCAGTCGTCGTCTCCACCGCGCCAGAAGGACGCCGAGCGCGTGCTCGCCGTGCGCACACACGCGCCCATGCCACCTCCTGCCTGCTAGCTTGCGTGGCGCCGCGAAGAGACCCGCGAGAGCCGTCTGGATCGCTCTGACCGCCCCGCCATTCTCCCCCTCGCCTCCCTCTCGCCCTCTCCACCATGGTCGAGACGGCCGCGAGCTAGCTGTCACCATAGCCATGGCCACAGGCCCTCCCTCGCCTCGCCGACGTGTCCATGGCCTCCGCCTCGACGCCCTCATCCTCCCCGTCGACCCACTCGACGCTAGACGCCTCAAAACGCCGTCCCCGACCTCTTCTTCATCGTCGGCCGCCGCGGATCCCCATCGTCGACTCGTCGCCGTCCGGCCTTCCCCGAGCTCGAAGAGGCCACCGCTGCAACCGACGTGAGCCCCTCACCCCGACCCCTCTCTCCCCGCCGTCGATTCCTTCCTCTAGCCCCACTAACCACCACGGTCGAACCTCACCGCCGCCGTGCCTCGTCGCCGACGTGGCTAGAGCCACAGTGGCTCGAAGCCAAGCTCACCGCTGTGTTCAGCGCAGCACCAGGAGCCTATAGCCACCACCAGCTCCTCCTCCCGTGCACCGTAGCGCCGAACCCAGCCCCGTCCAAACTCCGGCCGCCGCCACGAGCTCGACTCCGGCGATCTCGCACCACCCCAGCTCCTCCCGCTTGCCCTACCAGATGCGCGCGAGCCCCAGCTACGCGTAGGACCAAACCGCGGCCGATTTGGTCGATCGTGGGCAAATCCCGCGCCCTCCGCCGTCTCGGGCTTCACCGGCGACGAGCCGTGGACCAAGTCCGGCGGGTTTGGCCCCACTGACCAGGGGGTTTGACCTCCCCTTTGTCACTGACGCGTGGGCCACCCCCCTGACGCTTTTAGTTAGTATTAGTTTAACACTAATTAATTTAGGTTAAGTTAGTTAGTCACTGACGTGTGGACCCCACACGTCAGGTTTGACCTAGACGACCCGTTGACCTGCTGACGTCACACCGACGCCATGCTGACGCAGTAAATAGTTTCTGTATTTAAAACAATTCAGGAAATTCCAGAAAATCCTATAAACTTCTAAAAATCATAGAAAATCAACCGTAACTCCAAATGAAATAATTTATATATGAAAAATGATCAGAAAAATCCAATCTATCCATCTGTACCATTTCCATGCATGTTAGAACAACTTATGACTACTGTTTAGGAAAATTCAATTAAATGGCATTTAAGAAATCACATATGGAGTCTGAATTTGAATCTTTGATTCAAGCCAACTCCATTTAACTTGCTGCTAGTTGCATTAACCCAAACCACAGCATATTGCCATGTCATGATCATGCATCATATTGTGCATTACATTGATTGTATTTCTTCTCTGTTGCCGGTGTTTGTCCCCCCTCAGTAGACGATGTTCCGACGTTGTGATCGCTGTCACTAATGAAGTCTCAATGCTATCTTCAGAAGTGCCAGGCAAGCAAACCCCCTTGTTCATTTCGATACAGTCCCACTCTCTCGCTCCTGCTCTCTTTTTACTGCATTAGGACAACAACGCTTCAACTGTTACTTGCTGCGGTAGCTGAACCCCTTTATCCTCTGCATGACCTGTCATTGCCACAGTAAATAGATGAAACCCACTAGCATGAGTAGGAGTTGTTTGAGCCCTGATGTGCCTACTCATTCTGGCTTGTTTGTCATGCCTGCTATTGCTTAGAGTTGTGTCAGGTCTGATTCATCGGGGATGAATTGGGAAGTGGTGAACATGTCCTACTGTGTGAGAGCTAAGTGTGTGAACACGATTTGGTAAAGGTAGCGGTGAGAGGCCATGTAGGAGTACATGGTGGGTTGTCTCATTGAAACCGTCCTCAGGAACTGAGTTCTGTGTTTGTGATCCATGAACAGTTACTACCACACATTGGAATGCTTAAGTGCCCCTCTCGACTTATTAATCAACTTGATCTCTGTCCAGGAGTTGCAACTAGTTTCTGGTGTTTGTAGGTAGTGTTAGTAGTCTACCAAGTGGCACCCGGTACAAGTGGGCTTGGGACAGACTAGGCACCGTGGCACGGTGTACCAAGCGTAGATCCATCCGTCGAGGTGGGCTTGGGAACCCTGTTCACATCGTTTGGGGCCGTGAGCGACACCCCGGCCGGATCTCCTTGCGGATGGAACCCGAATAGGCGATAAACCTGGACTAGAGACTTGTGTGGTTAGTCAGGTCGTGGCCGACTCCCTCGCCAGGCTTCCGCTTGAAGGTTGCCGAGGTACACGAGGTGTACATGGTGGTAAGTGGCGAGAGCGTGTGTGACGAAGTACACCCCTGCAGGGTTAATATGATCTATTCGAATAGCCGTGTCCGCGGAAAAGGACTTCTGGGTTGCCTATAATAGTTCATAGACAAGTGAAAGTGGATACTCTAAAATGCGCAAGATAAGCGTGAGTGCTATGGATGGCGTTCTCGTAGGGAGACGAGAGCGGATCCATAGTGGAGTATTGATATGGTGAATATGTGGACTCGTGTGCGCCACCTCAAAAGAGTTACTTGCAGTCGTAGTTCAGGTTAGCCACTGAGTCAAAGCTGGCTTGCTGCAGTTAAACTCCACCACCCCCTTTGTTGATACCGATGCATATGTAGCTAGTTCTGATGTAAGTCTTGCTGGGTACATCTGTACTCACGTTTGCCTATTTTATGTTTTGCAGAGAGACGTCAGTCTCGCTAGTAGTTCCGTGTGGACTTCGACGTTTAGCTTGATACCTCAGCTACGATCTTGTGCCCTCGGCAGGATCTAGTAGATAGTCAGGCTTCTCAGCCTTTTTCATTTGTAGATGTCTGTACTCAGACATGTTAAGCTTCCGCATGTGCTTTGACTTGTATGCTCTGAGTGTTGGGTCATGAGACCCATGTTTGTAATATCTCGCTCTTCGGAGCCTAATGAATAAATACTCTGAGTCGTAGAGTCTTGTTGTGATGCCATGTTGTATTTGTACATATCGAGCATATTGTGTGTATGATTGAAATGCTTGGTATGTGTGGGATCCGACAATCTAGTTGTCTATCCTTAGCAGCCTCTCTTATAGGGAAATGTAGTCTAGTGCCTCCTTGAGCCATAGTAGTCCGCTACAGCCCGGTTCACCGGAGTCCTGCTAGCCCAGCACTACTGCTCTGGACACTTGACTGGCCGGCATGTGTTTCATATCGTTCCTGTGTCTGTCCCTTCGGGGAAATGTCACGCGGTGACATCCGGAGTCCTGCCTAGCCTGCTACAGCCCGGGTTCCCGGAGTCCTGTTAGCCCAGTGCTACAGCCCGGATTCGCACGCTGCTGACCGACACGTTCGATGTTGATTCATGTATGCCTGTCCCCATACGTTAGTGCTGCTTTGGGTTCACGACTAGCCATGTCGGCCCGGGTTCTCTGTCATATGGATGCTAGCGACACTATCATATACGTGAGCCAAAAGGCGCAAACGGTCCCGGGCCATGGTAAGGCGACACCCGTGGGAATACCGTGCGTGAGGCCGCAAAGTGATATGAGGTGTTACCGGCTAGATCGATGTGATTTGGAATCGGGGTCCCGACACCACGGTTCTCCAAAACATCGGTTCCCCCGGGAGAAAAAAGAAGATCGCTGCGACATATGGAGGAGACCACACTGGCAACCGATAAGGGTACTCCTCTTCCCTTATTCGTGCAAATCTTACGTGTCTGCTTGCACGGTATTCATCCCACAGAAGACACTAGTTGACCGCTTCTTCTTGATACTAGATGTTCCTAGAAACTCGTGATGCACAAGGTTTCTCCTCATATACTATTTCACCTTAGCTAGAGGTCCGTCGCCCCCCTGAATTTCAATTCCTGGTCAGTTGATTCCCAATTAATGGAAGCATTCCCGACATAACAGGCGCTAGTCCGCCTATTACGCCGGGGAAGCAGCGCCTCGGTGTTTATCTTAGGGGCGTGTGGGGCCTAGAGCTACTGGCGCCCGATCTGGAGGTCGGCCGGGATTAAAGGGATGGCCTGGGGGCGCTGCCAAGCACGGCGGTGGTGTGAGGTCGAGGGGAGGGCGGGGCGGCGGAGGCAGGGGTCTGGGCCGGTGGTCGCTGGCGGTTCGAGAATGATCGTCAACAGTGACTGGCAGGAGGTAGACGAAGGCCATCTGCCCGTTCCTTATAGATCGAACGGTTCATTAAAAAAATCGACTGACCTATTTATTTTCAGTCGACTGTTATCTTGACATGACCACATGTGGTGGTGTGCTGGAGGAGTACCTGCATTTCCCAGCCATCCCTGTGCTCATATATTACAAAATCATACGGAGTAGAATCTAATTTTGTTTGCCAGGCAATGTTGTAGAGCTATCATATGTCTCTTGTCATTTATTTTTCAGCCACCTGCTATCTGCTACTTTTACAGTGCTTTAGTTCTACACACACTTCACCCATACTCTCACTATTTATTTATGCATGGGCATTTCAGACTCTGCCAATCAGTTGATAGAAGCACGAAATAAAAGAGAGAAGCAGCTCCAGATTTCTTCGGGCTTAGGCAAGACACGTTTCAGCGTTATAAAAGGGTGCAGTGTCAGTAGATGGAGACAGTAAAAGTAGCTCTGGAGTTGATGATCTCGCTCGCCATGAACCACCATCCCAGGTGCTTTCGTTAACTTCGCGGTGTCATATGTGGTTGCATGTTGCATAATGAATATGGTGTCTAGCTTGTATTCAAAAGGCCGAAGTCTGTCTTTATTAAGATAAGGAAATATATTTTTTACATGAACCACCATCCCGTGAGCACCAGAAGACAAATAGCTAGTCAGGGCACTGGCCGAGCCAGTGACAAGCCCAGCAAAGAGCAGCATCACCTGGAAGCCAACTAAAAAGCCGCGATGGTGGTGAAGCAGCCCGCCTCCCACCAGGCTCTCAGGTCCTAGATGTTCATGCTCACCACTCCAGCCGGATGTCTAGCTTGTATTGCTTCCAATTTGGTTAAATTGCATCTGCTTAGCTTACACATTATACCTTTGAATATGACATGCCTTTCTGTTTTTGGTACATACTAGTACATCTGTGTATTAACCATGTTCTTACATCAAACTAATGTTCTTGTGTATCCCTCATCAATCACTTATGATGAGGCAGTCAGGCAAGTGGATTAGTCCTCATTTAAAGAATGCAGCGTCAGCCTCCTGACCTGATTCTCAAGAAACAGCAAGGCTAGATGAAGATAGTGAACGTAGCTCTGTAGTTGATTACCGCATTTCCCCTACACTAGCATCGCAGGTGCTTGCTCTAACTTGGCAGCATGATATGTGGTTGCATGTTGCATATGGTGTCTAGATTGTAATTCTTCCAATCTGGTTAAACTGCATGTGCTATTCTGCTTAGCTTATACATTATACCTGTTAATGTGACATGCCTTCCTGTATTTAGTACATAGTACATCTGTCTATTAAGCATGTCCTCACATAAAACTATTGTTTTTTTGTATCCCGCATAAATCAATATGACGAGACACCTTCAGTATATGCAGTGTGATATTAGTTGCATCTTTGATACGATTTATAGCATGCGCTGCTTCTAATTTGTTGAAATGCCATTTATGATGGGACACTTTTAACTTGGCAGAGTCATATTGGTTGCATCTTTCACGTGGTGTCTAGCTTGCATTGCTTCTTATTTGGTAAAATGGTTTCTGCTTAGTTTACACAAAAAGTTGTGAATATGCCATGCCGTCCTGTTTTTCGTATTATTCCATCCTGGAATCATGTGTTGGCCTTACATCAAAGTAGTGATTGTCAGTATCATGCACGAATGAGTTCTGAAGAGTGAATTTTATTGCTTTTTCTTGTCGGTTTTACTTGACCATTCAGAATCAATAAAGCGGAAGGAAGTTAGCAAGGCAGCGGATGAAGGTGCTCCTTCCAAATGGAGGGCCTCTACAGATTCTACTCCTCCATCCCCCCAAGATGATTTCCAAGACAACACATGCATAGACACTCAACGTAGCTGTGTTGGTGATGAGCACGTCTTCCCTAGTGCACCATCAAAGGTGCTCCCTCTAACTTGGCACTGTTATATGTGGTTGCATGTTATGTATGATGTCTAGCTTGTATTGCTTCTAATTTTGTTGAATTGCATCTGCTTACTTTACACATTATACTTGTGACTAAGACACGTGTTCCTGTTTCTAGAACATACAATATCTGTCTATCACACCATGTTCTTACATCAAAGTACATTTGTTCTGAAGAACTAAATTGTTATTCGTTTTTCTTGCCGGCTTGACTTAACATGGCACAGAGAAAGAGGAAGCAAGACAGAACGACAGGGAAAGGGAAGCGGAACAATCCTGCAGATTCTACTGGTACTGATGGTGCAATAGAAGGTCAAAGTCCAGCGGAAAATTGTGCCGACAGGGTATCCCATGCTACACAAGCTGCAGAACAAGCCAAATAGAAACAAATAGCTGCCACCAAACAAGCAGAGACAACCCTAGTTGTTGCAACACCTTCCACAGTACCACCAACTGCACGATTTACTCGTTCGTCAACTCAGCTAGCAGCACGTTCCCAAGCTCCCTTGCCACCTGACACTACTTCTGAAGCACTCTTGACACAAGATGAGTTGGCAAGATCAGATGAACTTTGTGAGCTTCAACAGCAAGAAGGTAGTTGTTGGAGTCAAGTTACAGTTGCATGCTTCTTTATATGTAGTCTCACAGTTTGATGTACACTAACACTTCCTATGTTTGTTGTTGGACTAGCACCTAGGCGCAAGAGGAAACAAACATCAGGGATAATGCTCGATAGGTTAACTAAATCTAGAGGAGGAAGAATGGAGATCCATTTTGAGGCAGGTTTAAAAAGGCCACGTGATGCTATAGAGTCAGCCAAGTTAGTATCAGAGGTAGCGGTTGCTGTTAGGTGTCCTGTACGTATCCTCCCAACATGGATTCAGTACAGGAATGACAAAGACGAAACCCAGTTCAACACCTTCCTCGACCATTTATCTGTAAGTATGGTTATGTATGGAAACTAGTAATATCGTCTTGCTCTGTCCAATACTTTCTAGGTTGCTGATAATGAGACTCCCATAATTTTCAACAGATGAGGTTCAAGTTGGATAGCTAAGATGATGTAACCAGACAAGCTTGCACCCATGTTTTCAAGTCTGCTCTGCGACAGTATCGGTATAACTTGAGGAAAACTCACTTTGAAGGCAAGGCTAACAGTGAACTTGCCCAAACATCTCCAGTGGAAAATATATCTGATGAAGACTGGAGAGGCCTCGTTAAACACTGGTCCGGTCCGAAGTATCAGGTACATTATATATATGTGATCAGATCACATGTTGAAGTCCTATTTACGCATGTGCCACACAAATCTATCTTCTTGTAGGTGAACTGTTCAAAGAACAAGGCCAACCGTACGAAAGTGAAATTCCAACAGACGACGGGATCTCGTAGCTATATTGCACACTGCGAGGCTCTTGTAATTAGCTGCTGTTTCACTCTTTTCGCTGTACCATATTATCAGATCTATATTGACTTGTTCCAAATGCAGAGGAAAGCCCGCAAGGACCAAAAAGTACCTGAACCAAATGCTGTGGAAATCTTCAAGGACTGACACACCAGCAAGAAGAAGGGCATCACTACACCAGTCAAAGCCGATGTTGTAAGTCCTTAATCCTCATGCCTTTTAACTACTACTTACTCTGACTTGTGCCTTGAACTGCATGGTTTGCAGCCAATGTCTATTACTCTTTTCAATTTTATACACTATTGTCTTAGCGTATCATTGCACCTTACAAGGTTTAAAAGAGAGGAGTGATGTTCCTTTGATCTTGACCTGTAATCTAGTTCCATGCAAGACTTGCCCACACAACGTTACAATTGCATGTTTGTCTGTTCTCAGTTGTTTTGTGATATGAATGATGTCATACTATGCTTACCGTATTATAAACTTCGTCTCTTTATCCTTAGCCCTCAATACAATGTGAAGCAATAGACAATACATTAGCGATGGTACATGGTCATATGTTTGGAACCTAGTTTTATTATGTACTTTGCAATAAAGTACAACTATTATTTTACATGGGTTCACGAGAATAAGTTCTGTATATAGACCAAAGCTATTTTGTTTGGTTTTGCTGCCTCATTAATATCTTTTGTTCTAGTACTACTAATGTAAAACCACAACTTTGCAGCGAGCTATGGAAAAAATGGTGGAACCGCCACCTTCTGAAGGTGGCGAGGCAACTATAACCGCAATGTCAGCTCTTGCTGCAGTGGGTCAGTACCTGTCCACTAACAGTGCCAAAAGCACGTTCCTGCGTAATACTGGGTTGGTTGTTAAGGCAATCTCGTCCAAACTGCCTCATGATCAAGATATGCAAGCTCAAAACAATGTTGTATCTGCGCTCCAGACACAAGTCCATTCCCTAACAGAGACCCTTTGTGAAACAAGGAGAGACATTGTTCGATGTTGTCAAGATATGCATGGTTTTGAAACCAGACTATCAGACATTTGCTATGTTGTTCAGGAGCCTAGGAGAACTGAAGGCCAAGGTTATGGTGCTCCATCGGACAATACAGCATGAAAACGTAACAGTCAGGTCAAATGAACTGAGCTTCTGAACTTCTGGTGGTGCATTTATCTGCTAGACTGTTAACTTTTATGCCAACCTTCCTTTTGTTTTATAGTTGTAATTTGTTTTGGTGCGATACAAAATTTGTTCTTAACGTGCAGCCACCGGCTGAAGAAAACAGCAAGCCATTTTTGTATAGTGTAGGGTGTTCCCTATATTTGCACTGGTGGCGAACTTTGATGCCCACCGGCTGTAGTTTACATGGGCCTCCTATGGGCCGTAGAAACAATAGGCCTTCTAAGGGCCATAGAAACAATGGGCCTTCTACGTGGCGTAGAAACAATGGGCCTTATACGGGCCGTAGACACAATGGGTCGTGTCATCAATGGGCCTTCTACGGGCTTATGATCGGTTGGCCAAACATGGGCCAATAACAGCCCACATTATGGCCGTAAATGGGCTCAAGTTGAAATCGTCCGTTCATGGGCCGACCATAACGGGCCATCGTTAATCGGCCGTATTTTGATGACGCTATCAAAACGGCCCAATGTATTAACGGGCCACAAACGGGCCGACTATAACCACGGGCTGAATTTGGCCCACAAGCAAAAAATGACAGTAACGGGCCGTAAGTAAACGAATGTGGAAATGAGCCCAAGAATAAATGGGCCCCGAGAAGGCCGAAAGATAACATGGGCTGGAAACGGCCCAACTGAATAATAGGCCATTAATGGGTATAAAGTGATATACTGCTCATTACGGGCAAGTTCCACCACGGGCCATTAATGGGTATAAAGTGATACACTGTTCATTATGGGCCAGTTTTATCACAGGCCGTTAATGGGCGAGAGTAATAAGGGCCTCATGTGGGCCGAAAGACGTCATGGGCCATACATGGGCCGGAAGTTAAAACGGGCTGGAATTATATTGGACGGCCCAGATGACGCTACTGGGCCTAATTCGGTTAGGCCGTAAACGGGCCCTGGGTTAGCGGGCTGTAAATGGGCTATATGCGAACAGACTGTTAACAGGCTTGCCGTGGGCCGGCCCGCCACCTTTTGACCAAGTCAAACGGGCCGGTCTTTTCACAGGAATGGGCCTCTGTTGGGCCGTGCCACGTGTCGACGTATCATAGGCGCTTTGTGTCCAATGAGTGGATGACATGTGTCCCAACGGTGAGCTGACACGTGTTTCCTCCAGCCAATGATGATTTTCACGTGGAAAATCCCCATTGGTCGGGGCTGTTAACGGGTTATCGGATCCAAAACCGAACCCGATAGCTTAACGGTGTTCCGTTACGGTGGATGCCACGTGTCGGTCACCCTTGACGAAAGCACTTCTGTGACGCGCGATTTATCGTCATGGAAGTGGACACTTCCGTGATGATAATTTTGGTAATGTCATGGAACACTTCTACGACAGCACAGGTATGACTATCTTGATTCTATCATAAAATTGTCATGGATGTACATGCATGACGAAAAATGCGACCTACTGTGACAAACACGTATCATCACGGAAGTGAATTTTTTTGTAGTGTTGTCTTCCGCCGGACTCTGACTCCCGAAGAGTTCTCTTCTTGGCAAGACCTCATTGCCCTGATTCCCCCGCTCTCGGAGTCCCCCGACGTGTTGGCGTGGCCTCACTCTGCTTCGGGCCACTTCTCGATCAAATCTCTGTATAACAAACTCATCCCTGGTAGGCCTGATGACCGCTTCAAGGGGCTGTGGCAAGCCCGGATTCCCCTGAAAATTAGGATTTTTCTATGGCAAGCCATCAGATGTAAACTCACGGCTAGCAACCAAATCATTAAACGGCATGGCAATGCTAACCCGGCTTGCACCCTTTGTGGAGTGGTGGAAGACACGGAACACATTCTATTCAACTGCCCACTGGCGCGGTTTGGTTGGAGCTTCAACGACTTATTTGTGCTACCCCGCAACCTGTCGGGGCAGGAGCTTAGGATCTTCTGGGTTTTCTGTGCGGCTTTAAGCTGGTGCTTATGGACGACTAGGAATAAATTTACTATTGAGCATGTTTTCCTTAACAAGCCTTCGGATTGCCTGTTTAAAATGGTTGCTTTCCTACAGCTGTGGGCGCCCCTGTTTAAAGCTTGAGACGTGGATGCTTTCAATGCCCTCATTTCCAAGATCCGCGCGACTGCCATCAGCCTTGGTCATCATGTCGTACCGTCTCAAGCTTCCCAAGCTCAGTAATACTTAGTCTTCTTCTGCTGTCTTGGCCTGCGTGCCTTTTGCCCTAATGGTTGTACTGTACTTTGCAATCCTGCTTGGTGGCCTTCTTGTTATATCCTTTCAGCATACTTTGTTCCTGTATGGTACTCGTGGTGATTGACTTTATTTATAAAGTCGGGCATCTAGCCTTTTCTCCAAAAAAAATCAGACAATGTAGTGTCGAGCTTCTCCTTGAGTGGTTGGAAGTCAATTTTGTGGAGTCAACGAAAGTGGAGCAGCAGCACCAAGCCCAGGTACTTCCCGCTGAAGGATGCAATACATGTTGGTAAGGCAGTAGAGCGTTTACATCGCCAGGTAGGCAGTTGGGCCAGTTAGTCATTCGACCTAACTACGTGCACCCAGGGTAGTAATTGCGTGGGCTAGCTTATTAGAGCATCTCTAGCCGTTGTGCCCCCCAGGAGGCATTTTTTCTGCCTCCTGAAGAGGCACCGGCGGATTTTTTGTTTTGGGAACGACAAATTTTCCAGC
>NC_057808.1:422829762-422840854 GCF_018294505.1 Triticum aestivum | reverse complement strand
ACGCGCCCACCGAGCTCGACCGCCGCCGCTCCGTCCTCGTGCCCCGCGTGCCCGATGAGGACCCCGGCGAGCGTGGACACGGGCGTGACTCATGGCGTGACCATGGAGAAGACGACACCCGGGCACGGCGGGGGTGCCCGCTGGCTGCCTCGCCTCCGGACCACTTGTTTCCGTGCTTGCTGTGGAACTCGAAGATGAGGCGGTCCTCGTCGGGTGTGAAGGCGCGGCGGTGCACCCCGGGGCTAAGCTGGTTGCACCAGCGCAGGCGACTCCTCCCAGATGACCGTCGTCGCCGACATCGTCACTTGGCTGGAGGGAGGTCACCGTCATCTACGTCGGGAACGACTACGGCCGCGGCGGAGTCGACGCCCTCAGCGACGCGCTCGAGGCCCAGCGCGCCAAGGTCTCCTTCAAGGCGCCCTTCCCTCCGCCCTGGACTCCACGCGGCCGCCCAATCCCAGGGCGATGAGCCTCGTGCAGCGCGTGGTCGCGCTCCGCCAGTACACCCCGGACTCCGGCGCCAAGAGGTCGCTCACCTCCAGATTCGCCGCCGCAGCAGCTCGTCCTCCTCCGCTTCCCGCACCTCCCGGCGCCCCGCTTCCCCGCCGTCGACGCCGCTCCCCCTCCGCCTTCCGCCCTGCCACGCTCGCCCCGCCTCACCGCTGGCCTGGCCTGCCACTGCTGCTTCTTAACCTCCGGCCGCCGCGCGAGCTCCGCCTCGGCCACGCACAGGCGGGCGCGGGCGAGCTCCGTCCCGGCCACGAGTGCCAGCTCCGGCCACGGCCACGGCCGGCTTGCTCTCCCATGCGGCTCGGCGTGCGTGTGTGGGGTAGGTAGAAGAAAAGAGAAAAGAGAGGAGAGAGAGGAGAGGAGAGAGGGGGGTGGGTGGCTGACATGGGCCAATTGGATGGCTTAAATAAAGCGCCGGTGCTCCCAGATGCCCCCCGATAGCCTGGGTGTGGCCTGGTCGCGCCGGCCGTATTTTTCGTCTAATCCGGCGAAAAGTAAGGTCCTGGGGGCCTGAGTGGGACGTTGTTTGTCCGCCGGCGCCTAAAAATGGTTTGGGGAGGCTTCTTGGGGGCACTAGTGGAGATGCTCTTACACTCCCAGGTTCCTGCAACGAATGCCTTCAGGGACCGAGCGACGGGTCTTTGTAGACCAGAAGGGATGGCCAGACTTCAAATTCTCCATTTTGTTGTTACTGCTATTGATTAAAAACTACCGAATGGCTCAAGTAATCTTGAGAGATGTTGCAAAGTTTCTCATACATCTTCATGTATGTCTTCCACGCATAGTACTATCCGAGTTCCAACTCCAATCACTTTTACCCATTCCGAGCAGTTTGACATCTTGAATGAACTCAACGAGATGATAGTCTTATCACCAACAAAACAAAACAAAAACAAGTATATACACAGACTTATGGCCACCACAAATAAGACACTGGTTGTTAAGAAATCCTAAGAAACCAGGTGAACATGTGACCAAATCAGATCCTACACTATATACCAATTGATACGATTTGGTAGCCACCCACACTAGCAACATGTCAAAAATGACTGGCTATGAGCTAGTGTAAATCTCTATCTTCCAACACCATTATATTGACATTTGGAGGTGGTGGGAGTGGAATGATGATGCTTTGGTTGTTGTCTTTGTGAATGAGTGCATGTAAGCGCATTGCAATTGAAGAGAGACATGTATGCCATTTAAATCCTAAGGGCGATGGGTACTGAAAGCCTTGCAACGTCATTAATCGGTTGAGATATTTTTTAAATGCAGTACAGACACATATGCTCATATACATGCACACACACTCATCTTTATGAATGCACATACCACACGCTACTCCTATGAGCACCTACGAAAGACTGAACTGAAAAATCTTGAAATTGACGAAGTCACCATTGACGTCTCGTAGTTGACAGACATGAAATACCACTGAAAGGGTAGTGTCGAAAATGCTGGAATAAATCAAGGAAATAGCGACCACACCCACGTCATGTCTAGGACTAGAATGCGGGTGTGTAGGTTGCACCACAAGGAACCTAGCCATTTATAACCTCAGTTCGCAAGTGGGTTAAGATTTGGTTTTGCTTGGCATAGTCCAGAATTTTCAGGATGTGCTTTTCCTATAGTGTGCTTCTTCAAAATTGAAGGCTAGTTTTGGCATGAGAGTCTCATGACTAAATTGCTTTATTTAATATAGTTGACGAAACATTAAACATAATATATGGTCAGTAGATCACTCTTTTAAATGTGATTCTCCGTGTGACATCATGATGATGTTTTTGTGCATGCGGCGACATTTTCAATCCATAAATAAATAATTTTGGAAATCAGGAAATATATTTTTGGAAATTAAGGCAGCAAGAACACATCACAACCACAAACCTTTTTATGAAAAATTTAGTGACGTGAGGATGTCAACTTTAGTTGCCAAGCATGGCAACTTTCTTTTTCGGATGGCAAGTTTCAGTTTCATTTGGGGTTTGTTTTTTCTTTTCCATTGACAACTTTAGTTGTAAAAAAACATCAGGACCGGATCGCTTCGTGCCACATCGTGTGGCACTTATCATTTGCTTTAAAATATGCTTATAGATGAATTTTTAAATCATTGGCTTTGTTTACTAAATTACTAGGGAACTATTTTTTTTGTAAAACCCACTCCCCAGAGCACCCTTGGTTGCACCTACAGGTCATCTAATTGAAGAAGAAGTAACAAACCAAATCAAACATACATAAGATTGTATGGCAGCTTTCTAAACCTTGTTGTCCTTCCTAAGATTTACTCCCTCCGTCTCAAAATTCTTGTCTTAGATTTATCTAGATACGGATGTATCTAACACTAAAATGTGAATAGATACATCCATATGTAGACAAATCTAAGACAAGAATTTTAGGACGGAGGGAGTACAACCCGAACAAAAGATGCAAGGAAAAAATAGGTTTTTGGCTTGGCCGAGAGTTTCTGAATTTGTGTGGTGGAACCCTGAAGGCTAGATGCAGTCTGAATGATTTTGCGCCATCTCCTCTTACATGATTGGTTTGGTTTGTCCATTATTATCCGATGAATCTTAATCAATGGATGGACAAGATTATGCATTGTCTTGATTTCTCAATTCTTTCTTGTGATCTGAAGAAAAATGGCGCCTAAACAACCCGCAAGTATCACATCCTCAGCAAGCACCTCCCTCAGAAGTCAGAATCGTAGCCCGCGAGATGAACAAACAAACATTGTGGTGGAACCCTGAATGAAATGTTTGGTGAAGTGGAATGATACCACGACCTTCTGTTTCATCGATGGATGTTCTTGTACAGTCTTGATTCTCGTTCTGGATACGATTCGTCCTTGTGACCTGTAGTGCTTTTGACCTCTTACGTTACGTGTGGCAGCAAATGTTGTAGCTGTCTGCAAGATTCAGTATTCTGGTCATCTGTTCTTGCTTCTCTGAAGTTTTTTTAGGATCTCAGTAGGATTCTGTTAAGTAGTACTTTCTGATCTTGACTTGTGTCTCTTCGTGGATGCACTGCTGTGCCAAGTGATGCAGGCCTTCTAAAGGTTGTTTACATGACGTTTTCTGAAAGTTCTGAGTGTGAGGGGACTGAAAGTTCTTTTGTCACTGCTTGCTTCCAAATCTGAACAATTTGGTGCTTGTCCATTGTGGTTGTGCACCTGGAGTTGGATCCTTGAATCCATCTTTGTGTGATACGAGGGTGACAGCAGCAGCCTGATTCTCTTTTTTCTGCACCTGAACAAAAGTCTGAAGATGCAGTACTAGTACCTTACCGTGGAGATGTCTGCCTGCTTAGGGATGAGATTATCGTTCTGGATACGATTCTCCTGCTTTTGGTCCATCCTTTTTGTCTTGTCTACATGCAATCGTTGAGGGAACATCGGAGTACTTCACCAATCTGTTTGCTGCATATTGTTGTTGCATTCTTGTCTGTCACTCTTTCTTAGAGTGGCTGTGTTTTGGAGCCTCCCTCTTGCTTAGATTTGCTGGGGACAACTGTATGATTCCTCCCTTCGGCAGCAGCAACTGGAGACTGGTGTTGGGAAGATGCAGTATCTTGGTTCCGGTAGACTTGAGACAAGTTTGTATCCCCTTCATCTTTGGCTGCGGCAATTCGGACCCGTCCATATATATAAATGTCTGTATTTTTAGTGTTGCTGGCCAGAGATTAACTTGGCCTATTCGGTTTGACTGTTGTTGTTTCGGTATTGTGCTAGTAGAACAGAGTTGCCCTTTGGTATGTTTTTCAGCTCACCTCTTTGCTGGGATGGTGCTCTGTCCTGTTATGGGAAGTCTCTGAATTTTTGTATCAGAACCCTGAAGCCTGGGTGTTTGTTTCAAGTCTGAATTATTATGCATCATCTCCCATGATTTTCCGACTTGTCCATTTTTTGAATCTTAATCAGTTCATGGATAAGATTCTACATTTTCTTATTATGGTTCTGGATCCCATTCCTTATTGTGATACGTACTGCTTCTGACCATATTTTCTTGGTAGCAATTGTTGGTGTCGTCAGTAAAATTCAGTGCTCTTGTCATCTTCTATCAGCTAGTACATTGGAACTTTGTATTTTGTCAGCTGTTGGGATGTTAGATCTCTGCTGTGAAAGGAAATGGTATAAGGCTTAGTCGTCTTGCTTTGTCTTAATCGTGCTTATGTGTTCCTCTGTTTACCTGTGGAACCGGATTGGTTGGTTCTCTGCGCTGTCATGTGAAGTTTCTGAATTTTCGGAGTGGCACTCTGAAGCTTTTTCCGTGTTCCTGTGTTCACCTGCGGATCGTTCTGATTGAATCCTAATTAATTAATGGTGATGATCTACTGTTTGCTTGCTGGTGGGATGCACTGCTGCATAAATAAGATGGTACGAGTTATCCTAAAGTTTTCTTTTAGAGGAAAAAAGGGATCAGAGACCTCAATTGTAATGAAATCAACATGATTCGGTTATCCGGAACTTTTTTTGGAAATTTGTTTTATTCAGAATTAGAACAATCAGGCCCAATAACTAACCTCACAATCACTGCCATTTGCTCTCTGACCGATACATCACGAGACTCATCAACAAGTAGAGAGAAATTACCATCACCAAGCTCATTCATTACCACCTTTGTAGTCACTTCGGCACATGCTTCTACTATTTGTTTTTGGATTTTATGACATGTCAATTGACGGCCCACCAGGCAGCTTAGGTATGCTTGCCAACTAGAGCAAAATTGATCATACATCTTCCTGCATTCCTCCAATGCATAGTTCTACCCGAGTTCCAACTTCCAACTCCAATCACTTTATGCCATTTCGAGCAGCCTAGCATCTCAAATGAATTCACCGAGATAATAGTCTTATCACCAAAATATAAAACCTAAAAAATGGATAACTTAGGACCACCAGAAATAAGATACTAATTCTTACAAAACTTAAAAAACCAAGTGAACATGCGATCAAATTGGATCCTAAAATCTATACGATTAGACAGCCCACCCACTCTATACCAAATGAAACTGGCTATGAACAATGAACTAGTGTAACTCAAGGCCTTTATATTGGCATATGAAGAGGGACATTGACGCCATTTAGGAATGGAATGGTTCCATTCCAGAGGAACGGGTCCATTCCTTTACTGTGTTTGGTAGGAGCAAAAGAGAGGAACGGGTAGGTTCCGTTCCGGTGTTTGGTTGGAAGCATGGAATGTAAAATGAAATGACATAAATTTCTAAATTTCGGCAGCATATCATTTGTATTTTCAAGAAAGACAACATAACAATATATATTGACAAGTTAACGTATAAATGACAACACATAAAACACAGATTTCAACAAGGTGCACATAGTTAAACACATTTGACAGCCATACATGTGTAGTTCACATACGAAGCTCTCCAAAAGCAAGCAAAGTGCAATAGAGCCATACATGTCCAAGTCATACTTGACAGCCACACACGTCTAGTTCATGTACGAAGCTCTCCAAAAGCAACCAAAGTGCACTAGAAGCATACGTGCCAAGTTCACATACTTGACAACCATACAACCATATTGAATTTAAAAGTTCTTCTTGATATACCTACTCACCCAAACAGATTTGTTGGTTTGGGAAAGTTTCATTAAGGCTCTTGCAGTCTTTGGGTTGTCCACAAGATGCGCATAGTAGTGGGCTACGTGCTCTTCATCAAAACCTGGCAATGTGTAGACTACATCCCAAAGGTCATCTGGTATGTCATTATCATCTCCACTAGACTTCACAAGCGCATCGGCCACAAGTTTGAACCCATCTTTGACAATTAAACTAAGTGGATCTTCAGGAACATGCTTTACCTTAGCCTTCTTTTTTGGCGGTGCTTTGGGGAGAGAAGACTCACCAACATTTGGTGACGTGTTGACCTCACCGTTCTCCTCGTCTTCGAGATCAGTGGAAAGAAGATCATTGCCAGATCTGGCATTCATCCCCTTGGCCCCAATTGTCCCATAAATGCCAGCCATGGCATGATAGTGCTCAATTGGGGTATTCAGGAAGGGGGCATTAGCTCTACAAACATTGTGCAAAATGATTAGCATAATGCAAACATAAAAAGAATCAGATTTGTGGGGTGAGAAGCATACCATACAATGCCCTGCATAGTGCTCCTCGCTGAGCCTAATTGTGCAAGTATCTTCATCCCATAGAGCTCCACTTAAATTCTTCAAATTGACCACCTTCGTCCAAATCTTCCTCCACTTCTTGAGATGGTTTTTGACTTGCTCTCCGGTGACAAAAAGCTTGAATTGCTCGTTCAAAACAGCAGCACATTATCTATGATGCACATCCCTGAATCCACTTGACGTTCTCTTCACATCAGCAACAAGACCAGCCAAAAAACCAAGCATGGTTTTTGTCATGGCATTGGTCCAAACAATGATCCCAACTCTCCCGGAGTTCCCATTTGCAGCTTCAACACTCTCCATTTCTGTCCAAACAATAAAAGATACAATCTGTCCAGCCATCAAATAAATTTAAATGTAGTTGCATAAACATCACAAATACATGGTTCAAATTTAGTAAATGATACAATCTGCCCAGCCATCAAATAAATTCAAATGAGTTGCATAAACATCACAAATACATGGTTCAAATTTAGTAAATGATACAATCTGCCCAGCCATCAAATAAATTCAAATGTAGTTGCATAAACATCACAAATACATGGTTCAAATAGTACATGATACAATCTGCCCAGCCATCAAATAAATTAAAATGTAGTTGCATAAACATCACAAATACATGGTTCAAATACATGGAGTGTGCTACACTATAGATTAGCATACATTAGTTGTCTATCTTCCCACATTTGGGCTGCCATTTGTATCCTACGGTCTACCACGGCCCTAACGCCACTTGCTTGTTGCCTTGATGTTCAAATTGGTTGGGTGGTCCATGTCACTTCCGGTGTAATAAATTCATCAATCCCTTGTGACAGTGCATAATTATGAAGAACACAACAAGCTATAACAAGGTCAACTTGCACCGGGAAAGAGAAGAATGGTTTGGCATCATCTAAAATTTTGAAGCGCCTCTTCAGAGATCCAAAAGCCCTCTCTACCGTCACCCGTAGAGATGAGTGCCTAAGGTTGAACAGCTCCCTATCATTTTGGACTGGATTGTTGCCCCACTCGTTCAAATGGTACCTCACACCACGAAAAGGGGGCAAGAACCCAGGCTTTGCTCCATAGCCAGCATCAACTAGGTAGAACTTTCATAAAAAACAATAATTGGTGACAATGGTTCTTGTAAGGTAATAACAAATGGACAATTTTCTATCTTAGGCAACTTCTTACCCGGTGGTACTTGTAAGCCCCTCTCACGCGTTAATGCATCAGCTAAAACAGTAGCATCATGTGCTAACCCTTCCCAACCAGCTAACACATATGTGAAGCGTAGATCAAAATCTACCGCTGCCATCACATTTTGAGTGGTGAAGGCCTTCCTACCCCGAAAGGAATGCTCCACATCTTTGGTAACACCTGCTCGCACATGTGTACCATCGATAGCTCCAATACAATCCTATATAGTGACAGGTATTAATAAACGGCATATCATATAACCTAGATAGGTATTTCCTGCAATTTTTGCGGGGGTCTCCAATGATGGTGGCGTTATGTAATCATTACGAAGCTCGCCTATGGCATGGAGAACCTTTCTAAAATAGATGCTGGTTGTGCCAATTGTATGCAAAAACCCTATTCCGAAGGTTATGCCCAATTGTATGCAAAAACATCGCTAATTGTTGCTCCACGCTAAGATGTGGACTGTCTTCTAGCAATTTGCGATCCCTGAGTATGCCACACAAGCGAAAGAACGCGGCTCTTTCAAACCTTAACATGTTTTTACATAACACATCGCCTTGCCAAATTTTTTGATCTAGATAATCATATCTGATTCGATCTCTTTCATGCATTGGGCCATATGTAATACATGCTCTTCTCTTCCTTATTATAGCTCGAACAATGACTGCAATTGCAGCAAGTGTGACAAAAACAGCGGCTCCCCTAACCATCCTTTTTCTTTTGTTCATCTTCTTGACCATCTACAATTGATGCATGCTATCAAAATTATTACACATCACCACATATTGCAAAGATGTACTGGACAACAGCAAATTGAACAAAAAGATGTACTACACAACAACAATTGGAGCAAAAAAAAAAATACTGGACATCAGCACATAAAGGGGAGAGGAAGAGGAGTTTGTACCTTCAAGAGAGATGGTTGTGCATCGCTCTGCCGCCGCGCCGGTGTAGCACCTAGACCCTGCTTTCTTCCCCTTCTAACCTGCAGATCAAGTGAGGGGTGAGAAAATGGATCGAGGGAGGGCTATGTAAAACGAAGAGCGAGGGAGATGGGCCAGCGGCGCGCGAATGCGAGGGACATGGGTCGGCGTCGGGGAACAGCTGGAGAGGGGCGGCGGCGCAGAGAGGGAGAGGACCGGCGCCACAGAGAGGGAAAGGGCTGGCGGCACAGAGAGGGAGAGGGACAGCGGCGCGCGAGAGCTGGAGAGGGGCGGCGGAGCAGAGAGGGAGATGGCCGGCGGCGCAGAGAGGGAGAGGGACGACGGCGCAGAGGAGAGGGAGGGAGGAAGAGGGGCGGCGGCGCACCTGTGCGTGGGAGGAAGGAGGAGAGCAGCGATAGGGTTGGGGGAGAGACGAGCCGTTCTGCGTGGTTTCCTCGATTTGGAGGTCTCGGCGCATTCCGGATATGAGGCGAATATTCGCTAAGCGGGGACGACTTGGTTCTGGTTCGGTTGGCCTACCGAACGCTGGAATGAGGCCCAGGAACGGGTCCGACCCATGACATTCCGGCCCGTGACTGGAACCAAACACACCCTTAAAGGCTGTGGGTGATTGGTTTTTAAAGCCTTGCAATGTCATCGATTGATTGTGATTTGGTTTTGCTTGACATTGTCTGGAGTATTCATAATGTGCTTTCCTTATCGTGTGCTTCATCAAATTGGAAGGTTAGTTTTTGGGAGTCCCATGTTTACATTGCTTTATTTTCTAGTTGTTATATTTGTACAAATACCAATCCATGAAGCATTTAACAGTAGAGATGGTCAATAGATCACCATTTTAAACATGATCTCCATACAGCTTGACGATTGTTTCACACATGCGGCGGTGTTTTCAACACATAAATAATTAATTTTGGAAATCTAAAAAACATAGTTTCTTTTGAAAATTAAGAAATTATCGCAACATTCTAAATATGGTTGTCCTTCACCACATTTACAACCCAACACAAGATGCAAGGCAAAATAGCTTTTTGGGTGGACTGGGCGTTTCTCAATTTGTGTGGTGGTACCATTAAGAGCATCTCCAGCCGTTGGCCCCCCAGGAGGCGCTAAAAATCGCCCCCTGGGGGCTCACCGACGCAAACCGCGTGCTGGGGGCGTGATGCCCCCAGTCGCGGCGCCCACGATTTTTTTGAAAACTAAAATGTGGCACAAACTAGGCGCAAATTCAACCAAACTTCGGCGAGCTCATACATATTTAAAATATTTTACAAAAAAAGAAAAAAAACGCTACTAGGCCCGCCGTCGCCCTCACCGCTCCTCGCCGCCCGCCGCCCTTGAAGCTCTACATGCCGAGGAGCCTGTAGAACTGCGTGTAGTCGCCGCCGCCGTCGTCATCGTCGTCGTCGTCTCCGCCTCCTCCGCGGCCGCTGTCCCTGTTGCACCCCTCCCCAGGTTCGCGCGGCGGGTTGGACGGTCCGGGGGCGTCCTCGTCGTCGTCGCTGTCGAGGATCACCACGCCGTTCTCGTCCTCGCGCCCACGCTTGCGGGCGGCCATCTCCTCCAGGGCTCGGCGCTGCCGGACCATCTCGTCGCGGAGGTAGTCGTCCCGCGGCCACTTTAGGGCGTCCTCGTCGGAGAAGCCGCGCCGGGCTATGGCCTCGTACTCTGCGGGGAGGTCGGGCTCCGCCTTCGGCCTAACGAGGACGAGGCGGCCAGAGGTGGGGGAGGAGTCGGCGATGCGGACGCCGGAGCTGCGGGTGCGGTGGCTGACCGGCATGTCCTGGGGCTCCGGCTTGACGGGGCGGAGGCAGGGAGAGCCGGACGAGCGGCCGGACGAGGAGGAGGACACCCCCGGGTCCATGCGCCTCGGCGCCCACGAGCTCCCACGCCGGTGGGAGAAGGACGGGGGAGCGGGGTACTCCAGCCTGGGCGTGTTGCCGCCCTCGATGTACTCGAGGACGGCCTCCAGCATGCAGCCGGGCACGCCCCACCATCGGCGGCGGCCTTCGGAGTTGAGCCTCCCGGAGGGCACGACGCCGTTGGTGGCCTCGAGCTGCTCGGCGTGGCGGCGACGGAAGTAGGGCTCCCACAACAGGCTGTCGGGGGACGCACCGTGGACCTTCCCTCGCCGCCTGCGGCAGAGAGGCGCGGATACGCGCGATCTCCGCACTCCGCGCCGCCCCGGTGGGCGGTGGTGGCACCGGGACCCCGCCGGCGCTGATCCTCCATGCACCGGGCACCCGCATGTCCGGCGGGACGGGTACTCGCCTCATAGAGGAGCCGAGCTTCGTCCTCGTGAAGGTGGCGGCGGCCGAAGC
>NC_057808.1:422734906-422829458 GCF_018294505.1 Triticum aestivum | reverse complement strand
GCTGGGGGCGGCTTATATACGCGGAGGAGCCGCGCTTACGCGTGGTCGCCGTGTGTACACGTGGCGGGCGAGGGACGCGCGTCGTCCGGTCTTCACTGTGCCGCCCGTGAGGCATCAATGGAGAGGACTGACCGGCGCGGCAACTTTGGCATTGATTCGTCGCGGGAACCGAGGCGATGAGGACAACGAAGCGGCGAGAAGAGCCGAGTCGCTGCCAAAGAGGGCCCGCCGATTTTCGCGCCAAAAACGATTCGGTCGGCACCCCCAAGCGGCCCCAGCGCACCGGGTTCGGCCTGGGTCCGCCGGCGCCAATTTCAGCCTGAGCCAGCGAAAACTGGGCCTTTGTGGACGCGACTAGGCCGACCTGGGGGACCTTGTTAGGGGCGCGGCTGGAGATGCTCCAAGTCTGGGTGTAGTCTGAATGATCATGCGTTATCTACCATGACTTCTGGTTGGTCCACTGTCTAAATCTTAATTTGTGTATGGATATGATTATACATTAAAATTGAATGATTTTGGTCTGGTTTAGATTAAAATCATCTTGTTTGCATTGAAGTTATCCAGTTTGTTCAAATTCGATTCAAAATGTATGCATGTATGGTTGGATGGCCGGCTTCCGTATTACTATCTCGCAGACAAATACCGTGTCTAGAAGTCGGAGTTGGACATGCAGTTAGATAGGCAGCAATTAACGCATCACATGTCTCTGTAAGAGTAGGACAGCAACTCAAAACATGCAAACTTGGTCTGATAACGAATGGCAGTACCTAACAGTCTAGTGTAGCCCAGTCGGACACGAATAACTTACTCTACGTACTAGTACTAGATAAACAACAAATAGCTTAACAAAGCAGTCCGACAACTTCAGAACTAAACGAGAACCGTCTTTCGCTCCACTCTACACTTCAGCAAGGCAGCAAGCTATCATTCCAAGTCACTCACATTTCATCCCTGCTGGCTTCAATACATGCCAAAAGAGAAAACGTGAGAAACAGATGACTTAAAGCAATACAAGCATAAAACAAGATACATTTGGCACGATCATAGAGTATAGTATTAAAGCAAATGGTTGGTCTCTTTGTGATAGGGAGCAATAAATAATTTGGTACTCATTGTCATCCATGAAGTTGGTCTCTTTGTGATAGGGAGCAATAAATAAACGGTTGGTCTCATTGTGATAGGCATAGTGAGGGGAGGTCCTGTTCTCTCCATCCATTTTATCAATAAATAATTTATTTATTTGGAAGGTAAATAATTTGGTACTCATTGTCATCAAGTACTTAGTATATAGTTTATTAATAGTAGTTGTTGTTCATGGTTGATCGACAGAAAATATGGTTACTTAAACAGAGAAAGTACCTTGGTATCCCAACAAAGCTGATCAACAAAGCCTTCGAAGCATCCCAGCAATAGTATGGTTTGGGCTCTGAAAAGAAATACTAGGGTTGGAAGGACAGCCTATATAAGGTGAATTAAAAATTGAAATGAAGTCTGGATCCCTTACATGAAAATCACACCATTCCATTAGTGTCATGTACACAGTCAGAGTAGAAAGCATTGTCCTACATCCGTGCCTACCTCCTGCTAACACTGCAATCACTCTATCCCCCATGGTAATGGGACCACCAGAACATCCAGGCTCACTTATGAAATCCCCTAGAAGAAGATGTTCATTATCTCTATACCACATGCCACTGAAAAAAAAACATGAAAAATAAATAGCATCAGTAAATGCTATTGTAAGTCAGAAAATGAAAGCAAAGTATTAAAGTTAGAGTTCCATTAATTACATACGTGATATGGCCAGGGCAGCTTGAAGGGAGGATAGCTGTCCCTCCAAATGCAGGGAAAAATCCATGCAAGTATACCACAGATCGGAGAGCAGGAATTGGCAACTCCTGGAATATCATAGGTCGAAACTCTGCAACAACGTCTTTCAGTTCTACCAGAGCAAGGTCTGCAGGGCCCGCTCGTTTCACATAAGCATCGGTGAATCGATGTTCACTCAGCAGAACCGTGATGCTATAAGACCCAGCTATGACGTGCTCATTTGTCATTATCACACACCTATTGTCACGGTATGAAACAACGAAACCAGTGCCATATGAGATGTGTCTTCGGTGATAAGAGAAGGCATGTTGCATGTAATGACCTCTAGCTTAACGAGAGACATCACGTTTCAACTCGAGATCTGCAAGAGGTTGAGAAAAAAAAGGTTAACAGATAGAAGGACTAGACTGCTAACAGTAAAGAAAATTATGAATCGGCCAGTGAATTAAACATCGGAGGAGGCATTAGCTATCGATGATAGTGACCTAGGCGCTCTTATATTACTTTATGGAGGGAGTAGTAATGAAACCAAAGGAGGCGTGCTAAACATCTATCGTAGCGACCACAAAATTGCTTGCTTTGCCTTGTCGAAGGCCAGGAGCTCGTCCACGGCCACTGCATGATATATATAGGCTGGGTACTAGACATGTGGTCCGTCCTTGATACATATTCGTACTCTAGTAGGCTAGCTTACGTACGAGTGGTAGTCAAATTAGGGTTAGTTTAACGCGGTTCACATAACGAGTGGCGAGAGCGGCCTGATGGCACACGACCGAATGAAAGACGATCAAGTAAACAGCGCTCACATGCGAAATTAAACAAAGAACGCTCACGGACCGAGGCCCAACAGGAAGCAAGCGAGGGGAGGCGCTGCTCACCTCGGTTGCTGGTGGCGCGGCCCCACCGGTCAGGCAAACACGGCCTGGACGTTGCGCTGGAGGTCAACGCGGGCGGCGGCGACGACGCGATCTCGCCGGAGGAGCTTGGATCCGCGGCAGAGGCGTTCTTGGCGGCGGCTGAGCACAGATCTGAGCGCGACAGGTCGCGGGAGCTCGATTCCGTCCGTCCCCCGCTAGGATTTGACGACGGCGGGGCGCGCGCGGAGGAGATCCGGCGTCTCCGGCGTAGCAGCGCGGTGGCGGCTCCTGGAAAAGAGCAACGGCGGAGGCTGGCGGTCAACAGCGGTGTGGCGCGAGGAGGAACGGAGGCACGTGCGAGCGGCGACGAGGTTACCTGCGGCGGCGTCTGAGCACGATGCCGTGTTGGACCGGCGGCGGAGAAGCTCTCCTGCGCGAGGCTGGGAACGAGCGGGCGAGGCGGCGGTACTTCCGGGCTCAGATGGGCTCGGGAGGGCCCAACGCGGGCTTCCGCGGACGGTCGGAATGCACCGGTTCGAGAGGCTGCGGCTGGCTGGATCGCTGCGAGGGGCGGCGGCGCTGTGGCTGCAAGTGGCGGCGCTGCGGCTGGCGGCTGTGAAAATTGAATGGATTCGTCTCCCACAGATTTGGGAGGGGAGGCCGCCTATAAAAGGCAGGAACTACTTTTTAGGCTATTGGGCTAGAAATTGAAGTGTTTTTGGGCTATTGGGCTAGAAATTGAAGTTCCTGCACGTGGATGCTATCTTTGCTTTTGAGACAAGACATATGCTTGTTAGTGATTTCTTCGGCTTATTTTTATACCATCTAGTGCCTTTTGTGTTTCTAAAGTGTACGTATTAATATTTGTTTATGTATAATTATAGTTTAAAGTATTTATTTCCTTGTATATGAATATTGTAAATGACTGTTTTTGATCGGATGTCGCTCCATTATCGTACCGCTTCTGAATCCACATATTCCGGTATCCGTATCCGCATAATCCGGTATTTTAATCCGTATTTGTTCCGCTTCTGAATCCAAAAATAAATATATGATAGGATATGGTATAAGGATTATATGTCCGAGTTCGATCGAGTTTCACCCCAAACTGGGGCGTGAGAGGGAAATATTTGCAACCCATGTTTAGAATTATTTTATAGCAAAATCTAATTAATTCTTGTACCTGCTATATTGCCTCCTCGGTTAATCGTTGGGTATCAAACAAGCTCCGAATGACATGAAATTTTAAATGTGGCTTTGCTATAGCAATATACGTAATGTTTTCGGTCATTTGGACTTCATTTAATATTTGTTTTACAAAATAATATCGTTCACAAAATAAATGGGGTTTTCAATTACGTGAGGTGGCTATGCTTGGTCTAAAATTCCCAGCTTTTTATAGCTGCTCTGTTGTGACAAAAGAGCACTATGTGCAAAGTTTGGGAAGTGACTTGGTGCACACGACCCAAAAAGGAACGAGGGTGATATAGACCCCGATATGAATATAAAAGCAATTTTAATTAGAATTGTTATTTAGGAAATGTTGTGGTGATTAAAAGATTAAGTCAAATTAATGGAAGCATGTCATGGCATGATGACATGAAATGCAAACCTATTTAATACTTCCTCCGTTCCAAAATTCTTGTCTTAGATTTGTTTAAATACGGATGTATCTAATACTAAACGTGACTTGATACATTCGTATTTAGACAAATTTTAAGACAAAAAATTTGAGACGGAGGAAGTATATAAAAGCAACAATAGCAATGTTTATTACATCTGGGATGTTACAAGGTAGTCCCCTTCAAGAGTGGTTACCACGCTCTCCTTGGTCGGGCGACCTTTGCTCGGTTTGGTGTGGTCCCGCACTGTGGCTAACTCATGCTCAAGATGTCGTGCCGGAATGGGTCATCACCATGTTTGGGAACTCCCCGACATGAGGTCCAAGGTCGACAAACACAACATCGCACTCACGAAATGTCTCAATACTATTGCAGAATGGTCCAAACACGACACATCGATCAGAGACCAATTGATGAAACTGTGTGTGATGCATGAATCGCAAACGGTATCAAAATAAAACCGTCACCAATAAGATGAACTATGTGCCATGGCGGAGACATCAAGCACAATACAGATTAGAGTTGCGTGTGCTATACGTGGCATACAGTTGACTCATACGAACTATTTGCGATTGGTATCATGGTTGTCATTGTTTTTGTATGTATAAACTTGGTCAAAGTTTAGAAGGTTTGACATGAGACAAAACTAATATGCGAAGTAAATAAAAAAAGAGTGTTTACATACACAATTTCTCTTAGGCCCTCCAATAGTATGTCTACTACATATTCACACATTTCACATCTTTTTCTCGCTTTGTCTGTCAAACCAACTAAGCCAAACTCTTAGCATATCACGCGGGAAAAGACCCGCTCGTGCCGTTTTAATCAGGATTTGTATCAATGGATCGCGCAAAACACCAAAACCAAGTGTTACGCTCTACAAGTTTAAAAGGAAAAGGTGGTACACTTACAACACGTGTGTCGTGGTCGCATTGTACCCTTCACACGCCTGGTCCTGCATACCGCTCACCCAAAGGAAACGCGCTTCGGTTTGCCTCTTCATTAATACATGGGACCATATTTGGAGAAACCGACCATGCACCAAACTCCCCCGCCCACCGCGCGAAAATTTCCCTCAAATCCCAAATTCAACTCCCCTTCGGCCAACTAGTCAATAATATTCCCCAAACCCCCCTCCCCCGCACCCTCCACTCCATTCGATCCACCAAAGCTGCCCTCCTCGCCGCGTCGATACGTCGACGCCGCAATTCTTCGAGGGGATGCACGGCGATCTGATACGTATCCAACGTATCTATAATTTTTGATTGTTTCATGCTATTATATTATCTGTTTTGAATGTTTTATATGCATTAATATGTTATTTTATATTATTTTTGGGACTAACCTATTAACCTAGAGCCCAGTGCCAGTTTCTGGTTCTTTCCTTATTTTTGAGCTTCACGGAAAAGGGATACCAAACGGAGTCCAAACGGAATAAAACTTCACGATGATTTTTCTTGGACCAGAAGACACCCAGGGGATTTGGAGTCCAAGTCAGAAGAGCCGCGAGGCGGCGACAAGGGTGGGTCGCGCCTAGGGGGGGCACCCCTACCTTGCCACCTCCTCGTGACTCCTCTGACCTACCCCTTTGCCCTATATATTCACATATATTCCAGAACTACCAGAAGCATCCGCGAAAACACTTTTCCAGCACCGCAACCTTCTGTTCCCGTGAGATCTCATCTTGGGGCCTTCTTTGGCATCCTGCCGGAGGGTGATTCGATCACGGAGGGCATCCACATCAACTCCATTGCCCTTTCTGATGAAGCGTGAATAGTTTACCTCAGACCTACGGGTCCATAGCTAGTAGCTAGATGGCTTTTTCTCTCTCTCTTTGATTCTCAATACCATGTTTTCCTCGATGTTCTTGGAGATCTATCCGATGTAATCTTCTTTTGCGGTGTATTTGTCGAGATCCGATGAATTGTGGATTTATGATCAGCTTATCTATGAATATTATTTGAATCTTCTCTGAATTCTTATATGCATGATTTGGTATCTTTGTATTTCTCTTCGAATTATCGGTTTGGTTTGGCCAACTAGATTGGTTTTTCTTGCAATGCGAGAGGTGCCTAGCTCTGGGTTCAATCTTGCGTGATTTCACCCAGTGACAAAGTAGGGGTAGCGAGACACGTATTGAATTGTTGCCATCGAGGATAAAAAGATGAGGTTTATATCATATTGCATGAGTGTATTCCTCTACATCATGTCATCTTATTTAAGGCGTTACTCCGTTCTCTTTATGAACTTAATACTCTAGATGTATGCTGGATAACGGTCGATGTGTGGAGTAATAGTAGTAGATGCAGGCAGGAGTCGGTCTACTTAACACGGACGTGATGCCTATATTACATAATCATTGCCTTGGATATCGTCATAACTTTGCGCTTTTCTATCAATTCACTAGTAGAAAAAGGGTCATCTGTCCCAGTTCATAAGGCCCATTTGTCCCGGTTCGGGAACCGGGACTAAAGGGTCGGTACTAAAGCCCAAAACCTTTAGTCCCGGTTCGCCCATGAACTGGGACAAATGGGGCTCCACGTGGCCGCTGCGGCTTGCTGATAATCCCCAATTGCAGGGAATCATCGTAGCAATTCCCAATGATGGAAGTGATAAGCATGGAGTGTCGAACCCACAAGGAGCTAAAGGTAAGATCAATATTCTCTCAAGTCCTATCTGCCACTGATACGACTCTACGTACACCGAACGTTTGCTTCCAACTAGAAACGAGAAATAAAACTAAGTTGTGGGTATGAAGAGGATAACTTTGCATGATATCGGAGAGCTAAAACATAAAAGTATGTGTTGTTATCATAAAGTTAGAATATATTACTAAATATTATAAATAGCGAGTGTGGGATAATGATGGGTCGGTGTGCGGAATTATCCTAAGCAATTGTTAACAAGATCGGTAATCACTATTGCAATTTCGTATGAGGGAGAGGCATAAGCTAACATATATACTTTCTCTTCTTGGATCATATGCACTTATGATCGGAACTCTAGCAAGCATCCGCAACTACTAAAGATCATTAAGGTAAAACCCAACCATAGCATTAAAGCATCAAGTCCCCTTTATCCCATACGCAACAATCCCCTTACTCGGGTTCTGTCACTCAAACAACCCACTATAAGCGAATCATGAACGTATTGCAACACCCTACAGCGGGAATCCCTCACGCTTGCGCGACACGGAGGGCACGATAGGACAACACCAAAATAAAACATACAACTCATACCAATCTAGATCATCAATCAACCCAAAGACAAAGGATATCTACTCAAAACATCATAGGATGGCAACACACCATTGGATCATAATATGTGGCATAAAGCACCATGTTCAAGTAGGGATTACAGCGGGGTGCGGGAGAGTGGACCGCGTAAAATAGATGAGGATGGTGATGATCATGATGATGGTGATGTTGATGAAGACTATCACCGCGGCGATGATTCCCCTCCCGATGGCACTCGAGCGCCACCGAAAGAGAGGAGGAGAGGTTCTCCCCCTTGTGCTTCCTCCTCCATGGCCTCCCCCCTGGATGGGGAGAGGTTCTCCCTCTGGTCCTTGGCCTTCATGACGATGATGGCCTCTCCGGGATCCTCCTCCATGGCCTCCGGTGATGATGGCCCCCTCCGGCAGGGTGCGACAGAGGGCCTAGATTGATTTCTCATGGCTATAGAGGCTTGCGGTGGCGGAACTTCTGATCTAGGTTAATTTCTGGAGGTTTGGGTATTTATAGGAGAGGTTGGCGTCAAGAACAAGTCAGGGGCCCCACGGGGAGTCCACGAGGCACAGGGGCGCGCCCTAGGGGGGTGGGCACACCCTCCACCCTCGTGGGGCCCAGGGGCCTCCCCTCCGGTAACTCTTCGTTCCAGTATTTTTTATATTTTCCAGAAAAATTCTCCGTTGATTTTCATCGCATTCCGAGAACTTTTATTTCTGCACAAAAACAACACCACGGTAGTTCTGTTGAAAACAACGTCAGTCCGGGTTAGTTCTAATCAAATCATACCAAAATCATATAAAACTATCGTAAACATGGCATGAATACTTCATAAATTATAGATACATTGGAGACGTATCAGCATCCCCAAGCTTAATTCCTGCTCGTCCTCGAGTAGGTAAATGATAAAAGAAATAATTAATGAAGTGTGAATGCTAGAAAGTGCACAAGTTTGATCAATGATAATTCCAATCACTTTTTCTAGCATCATTATATATCATAACAGTAGCTCAACTCATAAAACTTCTCATGATCAAGTAACAAGCTATTCACATGTTAAAGTATACACTACTAGGAAAAGGCCTACTAATGGCGCCATTAATGGCGCATTAGTGGTGCGCCATTAGTGCCACGCCATTAGTATATTTTACTAATGGCGCACCACTGGTGCGCCATTAGTATCTGGTATACTAATGGCGCACCCCAGATGCGCCATTAGTATATACAACAGTGCGCCATTAGTATGCCTCCCAGGGGGCCATCTATACCCAGGTGCTTTGGCATACTAATGGCGCACAACAACAGGATGCACCATTAGTAACTTCGGCATACTAATGACGCACTGTTTAGTGATGCGCCATTAGTATCCTTTGGCATACTAATGGCGCACTATGATGTGATGCGCCATTAGTATGAATATTAGGTTTTTCTTTATTTTTTAATTTTCTGTTTTTTGCACAGGTTACAAAATGTATAATTGGACAAAATATAGACAGCACACATCAACAACAGATTCATCGAATACAATAGAAGATTAGTCTCTGAATACAATTCATCATTTTAGTCTCCGAATACAATTCATCATATTAGTCTCCGAATTGAAAAGACCGAACAAAGATAGAACATTATATTACAAGTCTCGAGACCGCGAGTTTGTCTTCACATTACAAGTCGATATCGATCATCTAAACTACCATCACATAGAAGAGAGCTGCGGTCATCACGATGAGCATCATCACGATGAAACTCATCTTCATCCGGTTCCTCCAACGCTCCCTCCCCTCTCCCGCTAGATAGCGGGCGTATCTAGATTCGGCCTCGGCCCTAGTGGCGTACCCTTTGTAACTGTTACCGCTGAATCGGTGAACCTGTCTCCAACACTCCTCCCAGTCGTCGTAGACTCCGGGAACCTTACCCTTGTACACGACATACCACGGCATCGCTATGCAGTAGCCAAACGAAACGTTAGTACCAATTCACAGACAATACATAAGCAATATATAAGTATGCAACAGAACGATCGGAAGAGAAAAGCAAGACATTAATAGCATCGATTACATCTAAGTTGAATGACTCTTGAAACCAAAGAGACATACTACAAGTTCATTAAAGTTTAATTACAACATGAGCCAATCGATGTTTCAGAACTAGACACAGCATCACTGCTTTCGACTCGACTCAAGGGACCGGAGCGTGGATGAAGCCGCCGTCTATCGTGGGAGTCATGAAACAACGGGCGTTGTCAGCCTGCATTTGTAGGATTGTGTCGATGTCACTGTTGGACGGTTGATTTCTGAGGTAGAACTGCCCCGAGGTACGAAGGACATCTTGATGGATGATTTCCGCAAACTCCGACTGGATGCGAAAGAGTTCTTGTCTGATGTCCGCGTCCTGGATTGCCGACACGCTCGCGGCCCAATCTTTGAGTCTACTCGGTAGCAGAAGTTGATGATGGTCCCGTACGATCGCCCGCATGTGATGGATGGCGTAGTAGGCATCCTTCTGACCGCCAGGCGGCTGCTTGACGCAGCAGAACGTCGTATTGTGGGAGAACACGTGCTTGTCGTACTTACGAATAGGCCTGGTGAAGGTGCCTCCAGATTTGACGTAGCCGGGGAGAACATCATCAAGAACCTTCTTGACATTTGTGTAGTCTACGTTCGACTGACGGTCCGGGTCGAAATACGTGGCCATCGAATATTTGGGGCTTAGGAGGATGAGCGTGCAATGTGTGTCACTGCAGAAAACACGGAATGTTAAAAGAAAAACGATCGAAATCTAAGAATTCATATGTTACGGGGCGGTTGAGGGGAGGACTTACTCGGGAAAGTAAGGCACGAGGAAGTTATCCTTATCTTGGTTTGCCAGAATGACGCCTTCGAGGTAAGAACTCGCGACTTGCCGGTCCCCAGCGCTGCCCAAGATCTTGGCACGCATGTAGAAGGGGTCGACTATCACGATGTCCGGGGTCTTGTCGCGAATGATCCGCATCGCCATACTCAGCGAAAATAGCCGAACGAAGGTGTAGTGCAGCGGATGAAGGTTCAACATAGCGTGGATGTCATCAAACCGCAGGACGATCGTACCCCCGATGGAGTTATCCACAAAGCCCTTGCCCTCTGGCACCTTGGCCGCGAAAACCGGGTATGCCACGTCCTTCTCTCCGAGACACCGCTTCTCCAAAGAAAGAACACTGTCATGCAGACTCCGCATAGCACCGGTTGCAGCATCGAGCATATTTCTCGGTAGCATTGGCCTACCCGCCACATGCACCCTCCTCGAGATATCCTCAGTTGAAGGTGGTCCGTCCTGAGCACGGATCATACTCGGTGCCGGCTGGCCCGCACCCTTGTTAGTCTTTCTTTTGCGTGCCTTCTTCTTCTCCTGTAATGGGACCGAGTTCTGCTCACAGACCGCCTTCTTGAGTGTGTTGGGGCTGATCATATTTCGCACCTCGCCTATCTGAGGCTCGGTGAAGTCGGCAGCTGGAGGCGTCTCCTGAGAGCTGAACTGCAGACGACGCCTGTTGCAACTTGGCTTCTCCGCGGTACCAGCTAGATCGCACACGTCTTTTGTTGGGTTGGGTTCTTGAGAAGGAGGCCCCATGAAGTCGCCACTGTACCCATGATCAGCAAAGTACTGATCGACGTTGGCAAATGTATCGTCGTTGTCGTCGTTCTGATCCTGTGCCATATGCATGTTTGGATCCAGTGGCATAGGGATGTCTGGCACCGTTGCGGCGGTCTTACCATGGGGCCGACTTGGCGCCGGCACGACTGGCGGTGTTGTCTTTGGGGTGGTGTCCCCCGCCCCCAAATGAATCTGGCTCTTCGGCCAAAGCAGGGGCCAGCTCAGGCAGGCGCTGAGGGTCATCACGTCATCATCGTCGGCCCCGATGGGTCGAATCGGAGGTAACAACTCGTCGCAGCCTGGCAGCACCCGAACCAGTTGAACCCTAAACAAGTTGGGTGGCATCTGGGTACCGTGGAACAAGGGGTTGCCCGGTTGAACGATTTTGCCCTTGGCGACATCAACCAACTCGTTGTTCACGAAGTGCGGGAGAGTGCACGGAACGTCGGCGGCGCCCTGCGAAAACATGTAGGGCGTTAGGGATGCCCAGTCAAAGGCAAGGAGATGAAGTCCTCGGCCGAGAGAGGCTTAATTAGTTACCGTGATGATGGCGTCGAGCTCGGCTAATGTCGAGGCACCACCAACGGCGGGCGTGCAGTTGACGGAGGGGCCGCTTGCTGCAGAGGTGCCGGCCGGCGTACACCCGGGTGCATTAAGCTCCCGTGCCGGCGTCGGAGAAATGAAGGCTACGATTTAAATACAATCGATCTTAGCTAGCTATCTGTTCACAATCTTCTTGCCCTTCTTTTTCGCCAATGGAGTTCTTCTGTGGAACGGACGTCCTTTAGGTAGGGTGGTCCTGCTTCTTCTTGTGGTGTATGCTGCTACTTCATCATCGTTGTCATGTTCGATTCTCGGGTCGCCGTACTTGTCGAAGTCTTGCTCATTGGCTACTCCATCCATTCCGATGATCTTCCTTTTGCCTCTCCTCATGACAACACGACTGGGCTTTGACGGGTCGGTAATGAAGAAGCATTGCTCCACTTGGGAAGCCAGTACCCATGGCTCATTTTTCGCGGTGACTTTTGCGCCTGCGGTCTTGGATTTGGCTTCGGGTATAACCATGGTGGTGAAATACCGGTCTTCTTTTAGGACGCTCTTGGCCCATCTGACACGGAACATCGGGACCTTCTCTCCAGCGTAGCTCAGCTCCCAGATCTCCTCGATCCTTCCGTAGTATCTGTCCTTGTCGTTACCGGTGTAGGATTCCATCGTTAGCCCGGAGTTCTGATAACCATCGCTCTTCATGTCCTTGGCCTCGGTGTAGAATGTGTAGCCGTTGATATCGTACGCCTCATAGGTCATCAGGTTGTGCTCGGTGCCCTGTGACAAGGCGAATATGAGTTGTTCTTCCGCGGAAGAATCCTCATGTAAAGGGTACGACAGAAGCTTCTGCTTGAACCAACGCGTGAAACATGAGTTGTGCTCTTTGAGTATATCTCCGTCCGTCCTCTGTTGGCCTCGGTCATTGTACGTCTTCTTAATAAAGGTTTTGTGCTCTACCACCCAAGGATCGACCACGTCTATGTGTTGTAGCGCGACTAGGTTTGCTCTTTCAAAGTCGGCGAGTCGACCCTCGAAGTCGACATGCATTTCGCGGCGACCCTCACGGTGACCCCATCCAGCGAGCCTACCGAGGTGCCTGTTGACGGGCAGACCAACGGGGTTCTCGATGCCTAGATAATTCGTGCAGTAGGAGATGCACTCTTCGGTCAGAAAGCCCCTGGCTATGCTTCCCTCTGGACGTGACATGTTGCGAACGTATCCTTTGATGACACCATTCATCCTTTCGAACGGCATCATGCTATGCAGGAACGTCGGCCCGAGTTGGATGATATCGTCCACGATATGGACCAGCAGATGCACCATAACGTCGAAGAATGCGGGCGGGAAGTACATCTCAAGCTCGCATAGTATCACCACGATCTCTTCCTGTAGCCTTCTGAGTTGCCTCACGCCAACAGACTTCCGAGAGATGACGTCGAAAAAGTTGCATAGGCCAAATAGCGTTTCACGGACGTGCGCGTCCATGATCCCACGGATTGCAACTGGAAGTATCTGCGTCATCAGCATGTGACAGTCGTGAGACTTCATCCCGCTGAACTTCAGCTTCGCTAGGTCTAGGTATCTGCTTATCTTCCCCGCGTAACCGTAAGGAAGTTTTACTCCTACGAGGCAGGTGAAAAACTGCTCGATCTCCTCCTGACTTAGAGTGAAGCACGCGGGAGGGTAGTCATTTCCGGTCTTCTTGGCCTTTTTGCCTTTGCGATGACTTTCCGTGTCCTGCTTCGCCTCATCATCATCATATATAGCGTGAAGCTCCTGCCTGATGCCCATTGATTTCAAGTCTGCCCTTGCTTTCGGCCCATCTTTGGTCCTCTCTGGCATGTTGAGCAGGGTACCAAGCAGACTCTCGCACACGTTCTTCGTGATATGCATGACATCAAGGCTGTGAGGCACACGGTGGATCTTCCAGTACGGCAAGTCCCAGAAAACAGACCTCGTTTTCCATACCTTCAGCAGCGGCTCTGGCGCCTTTCGCTTCTTTCCCGGCTCTGGCGCCTTTTGCTTCTTTCCCGGCAGTGGGCAGTCTTTCCAATTTTTCAACAGCTCGTCTATTTCCTCGCCGCTCCTCGTACGCGGGCGTCCTCGGGGTTTGGTTTCACCATCGAATAGATCCTTGCGTTTTCTCCACGGGTCATCATCGCGAAGCCACCTTCGATGTCCCATGAACACGGTTTTCAAAGACCCGGGATCTCTATCTAGCTGGCGATACGTTGTGTCATCCATGCACCTGACGCATCCAGAAAATCCGTGGACCACCTGCCCCGCGACATATCCGTAACCGAGATAGTCGTGCACCGTCGTGAGCAGCGCGGCTCTCATAGGGAAATATTCTTTCTCTGCGGCGTCCCACGTATTGGCTGGCGTTTTCCACAGCGTGTCAAGCTCCTCTTTCAGCAGCCCCAGATACAGATTGATGTCGTTCCCTGGTTGTTTCGGTCCTTCAATTAGCATACTCATGTGAATGTACTTCCTCTTCATGCACAACCAGGGGGGAAGGTTGTACATCCACACAAACACAGGCCAGGTGCTATGTGTGCTTCTCTGGCTGCCAAACGGATTGACTCCATCGGTGCTCGCGCCTAGCACGATGTTCCTTGGATCGTTCCCAAATTCTAGGTCTTCGAAGTTCAACGCTTGCCACTGGCTCGCATCCTTAGGGTGACTCAGCATCTTGTCTTTTTTATCTATCTCCGGATCATTTGCGTCATCTTCTCGCTTCTTCTCCTCCCTATCCGCGTGCCAACGCAGGAGCTTTGCTACCTTAGGGTCCGCGAAATACCGCTGCAGACGAGGAGTGATCGGAAAGTACCACACCACTTTTCGAGGAGCTTTCTTCCTCTTCTTGTATCGAGTGACGCCGCACACCGGACATATGGTAGACTCCGCGTGCTCGTCCCGATAAATGATGCAATTGTTCATGCACACATGGTATTTCACGTGCGGTAAATCCAGAGGACACACGATTTTCTTCGCCTCCTCCAAACTGGTCGGGCACTTGTTCCCCTTGGGAAGACGTTCGTGCCAGAATGACATGTTCTCGTCGAAGCATGCGTCGGTCATTTTGTGTTTTACCTTCATCTCCAGAGCCATGAGCGTTACTTTCAGGCGGGTACCCTCGGGCCTGCATCCTTCATACAATGGAGTAACCGCGTCTAACTCAAGTTGATCCATCTTGGCTTTCTCTCGGGCGGCAGCTCTTGCGTTATCCGTCTGCTTGAGAAGCAGCTCTTGAATATGAGGGTCCTGCACCCAGCCCATCGATGGTCCAGCGTCGTCTGCTCCGCCGGCATCATCATCTTCATGATCATGCCCGTCGTCTGCTCCGGCATCTTCCTCATCATCATGTCCTGCATCTTCTACATGATGACTGTGTACAGCATCACCGTCGTGATCATCTCCTGGGGATTCTTCGTCTTCTCGCCCGCCCGAGCCGCGGTGGTTGTCTTGCTGCCCTTCCTCATTTCTTGCCCGGCCCCCATGGACGACCTCGTAGTCATCTTCATCACCTTGCCACCGATAGCCATCCATGAAACCACGCAAGAGCAGGTGGTCCCGCACCTGCCCGGATTCCGGGTCCGCAATAAGGCTCTTCAGCTTGCATCTTCGACACGAACATCTTATCTCCGTCTCGTTCTTTTGAAGCATCTCGGCCTTCGCGGACCTCAAAAACTTATTCACGATGCCTTCGGTCATCATGTGGACCATGGTCGCCTGCGGGGTAGAGCAAAACGATATTTTAGAACCAAGAAAAAATTTGGCATGACTTTCCCTAAAAATAGGACCAAAAAGAATGCTTAATGCCAAAATTCTCGCCGAAACGGAAATGAATCAACATTCCGGCAAAATATTGGCAACTATCGCATTTCAAATACCGGTACACCTCCAAACACAAACACATATGCAACACCACAAACATATGCAACACCACGAACATACATAGATCTAGCTAGGCCATAAAAAGTGCATGTGCACATTGTTGTAGGGAGAACAACATAAATATAGCTTCCCCCCTTACTTACCTATCAAAACAAGGTAATTTAACCACTTAAATTGAATGAATCTATGGTGGAAATGAGGTGAAAAAGAGGAGGCACCCGAGACAAGGAGGAGGTGGAGAGAATGAAGTGGGGAGAAAGTGAGTGTGGGTAGGAGAGGCTCTCCAAAATATCTTGTTGCTGCCCACTTACTAATGGCGCACCAACTCTAAATGCGCCATTAGTAATCCAGGTTACTAATGGCGCACCTTCTGGTGGTGCGCCATTAGTAGTTTTGCAAAAAAAAACATACTAATGGCGCACTGTTCCACAGTGCGCCATTAGTAGTTTTGCAAAAAAGGGAATAAAAAATATAATAGAAAAAACAACATTAGTGGCGCACTTTCCGGCAGGTGCGCCATTACTAGTTACAACTAGTAATGTCGCACTGTGTCTGGATGCGCCATTAGTATGTCTGGACAGGCGCACTAGTTAATTTTTTTTGATACTAATGGCGCACCCTGGGCCAGGTGCGCCATTAGTAGTTTCAACTCTAATGGCGTATCAGAAGGTGGTGCGCCATTAGTATATACTAATGGCACACCGCTTGTCTGGTGCGCCATTAGTGTCAATCCCATCTATAGCCCTTTTTCTAGTAGTGATAGATCATAAACTTTCTTGAAAACTAACAAACCGTGCTCTTAGTCATCAAACAATTGCAATTCATCTTATTTTCGGGAAGGGTCTATGTAAGAGCTTTGATTCAGCAAACTCCACATACTCAACTATCATTTAATCTTTCACAATTGCTAACACTCATGTGATATTTATGGGTTCAAAGTTTTAATCGGACACAGAGAAAGATAGGGGCTTATAGTTTCGCCTCCCAACCTTTTACCTTAAGGGTAATGTCAACAATAATAATTCATGAAAACCTACATCCAAGTGGATATATATATATCCGGATCGTTCCAACACAAAGTGCTTGCCAAAGGAAAAAGTGTAAAAAGGAAAGGTGATGATCACCATGACTCTTGTATAAGGGTAGAAGATAAAAGTAAAAGATAGGCCCTTCGCAGAGGGAAGCAGAGGTTGTCATGCGCTTTTATGGTTGGATGCACAAAATCTTAATGCAAAAGAACGTCACTTTATATTGTCTCTTGTGATAAAGACCTTTATTATGCAGTCCGTCGCTTTTATTTCTTCCCTATCACAAGTTCGTATAAAGCTTATTTTCTATGAACTAATAGATCATACATATTTAGAGAGAAATTTTTATTGCATGCACCGATGACAACTTACTTGAAGGATCTTACTCAATCCATAGGAAGGTATGGTGGACTCTCATGGCAAAACTGGGTTAAGGATTGTTTGGAAGCACAAGTAGTATCTCTACTTGGTGCAAAGAATTTGGCTAGCATGAGAGGGAAAGGCAAGCTCAACATGTTGGATGATCCAAGACAATATAACGTTTCGGCTATAGGAAAACATAACCCATTAAGTTGTCTTCCTTGTCCAACATCAACTTTTTAGCATGTCATATTTTAATGAGTGCTCACAATTACAAAAGATGTCCAAGATAGTATATTTATATGTGAAATCTCTCTTCCTTCAATATTCTTTCATGAATTATTCAAGTGACCAATTCTACGTTTGCTAACTTTCAATAAGTTTACTACTTATACTTATTATGTGTGAAGTAATTACTCCCCATGTTATAAGCATATGAAACCCATATAAATTCAGATTTATGATATTCAATTCATTCAACCATTTACTCATAGGATATACGTGAAGCACGTGAGTAAGTGACAAACTACTCCAAAAAGATATAAGTGAAGAACACTAAGTAGTCAAATAATTAACTAGCCATGGGAGGACTATTTTTCATTCAAGATTTCTGATCCAATGATTTTATTCAAACAGCAAGTAAAATTGAAAATACGCTCCAAGCAAAACACATATAATGTGACGAATAAAAATATAGCTCCGAGTAAGGTATACCGATAGTTTTGAAGACGAAAGAGGGGATGCCTTCCGGAGCATCCCCAAGCTTAGGCGCTTGAGTCTTCCTTCAATATTTTCTTGGGGTGCCTTGGGCATCCCCAAGCTTAGGGTCTTTCCACTCCTTATTCTCCTTATATCGATATCTTACCCAAAGCTTGAAAACTTCAATCACACAAAACTTAACGTAACTTCGTGAGATGGGTTAGTATGATAAAGAGTAAACCATTCACTTTGGTACTGTCAAAGACAAGGTTCATAATTTTTATCACATAATGCCTACTTAACCATATCATTTCGACAATTTATATTAAGAAATATAAGCCATAGAAACTAGAAAACAAGCAAACTATGCAATGAAAACAGAATCTGTCAGAAACAGAACAGTCTGTAATGATCTGAACAGAAACCATACTTCTGATACTCCAAAAATTATGAAATAAATTGGTGGACGTGAGGAATTTGTCTATTAATCATCTTCAAAAAGAATCAACTCAAAATTACTCTCTGGTAAAAAAATGTAAGCTAATCTCGTGAGCGCAAAAGTTTCTGTTTTTTACAGCAAGATCACATAGACTTCACCCAAGTCTTACCAAAGGTTCTACTTGGCACAAACACTAATTAAAACATAAAGACACATCTAATCAGAGTCTATTTGAATTATTAACAGGAACAAAAAGTAAGAAACAAAAATAAAGTTGGGTTGCCTCCCAACAAGCGCTATCGTTTAACGCCCCTAGCTAGGCATGATGATTTCAATGAGGCTCGCATAAAAGATAAGAATTGAAACATAAAGAGAGCATCATGAAGAATATGACTAGCACATTTAAATCTAACTAACTTCCTATTCCTAGGGATTTTGTGAGCACACAATTTATAGGAACAAGAATCAACTAGCATAGGAAGGAAAAACAGGTCTAACTTCAAAACTTTAAGCACATAGAGAGAAAACTTGATATTATTGCAACTACTACAAGCATGTATTCCTCCCTCATAATAATTTTCAGTAGCATCATGAATGAGTTCAACAATATAACCATCACATAAAGCATTCTTTTCATTATCTACAAGCATAGAAATTTTACTACTCTCCACATAAGCAGAATTCTTCTCATTCGGAATAGTGGGATCATAACTAACTAAAGTCGACACTCTTCCAAATCCACTTTAGATGATACTATTATTCATACTACAAAATATATAAGTGAAGTTCATGGAGCATTCTTCAATTAATATAGACTAACCAACATCCAAGCTCAAAATATATAAGTGAAGCACACGAAGCATTCTATAAAACCATACTCAAAAGATTTAAGTGAAGCACAAAGAGCATTATATAAGGTCATACTCAAAAGATATAAGTGAAGCACATGAATCATTCTATAAATCGATGAAGGGATATCTCATACTAGCATGGTTCTTAAAGAAAAAGAAAAACACAAAGGACACAAATCATGTGAACAAAACAAAAACCGAGGTATACCGATAATTGTTGAAGAAGAAAGATGGGATGCCAACCGGGGCATCCCCAAGCTTAGATGCTTGAGTATCCTTGGGATATTTACTTGGGGTGCCTTGGGAATCCCCAAGCTTGAATTCTTGCCTCTCTTTATTCTTCTCACATCGGTAACTCCTCGTTCTTTGAACACTTCATCCACAAAAACTTAACAAAAACTTTGTGAGATCCGTTAGTATACTAAATCAAATCCCTACCTTTAGGTAAAGTTGAAAACTCATTCAAATTTATATTGGTGTTAAACCTAATGTATTCCAACTTCTCTATGGTTCATACCCCCCTATACTACTCATAGATTCATCAAAATAAGCAGACAACACACGAAAAACAGAATCTGTCTTAAACAGGACAATCTGTAGTAATCTGGGAATTAAGTAAACTTCTGTAACTCCAAAAAATTCTAAAAACATATGACAATTTAAACAATTTGTACAGAAGTAATGTTCAAAAAGTTTCAGACACATTTGACTTTCCAGTAAAAAATGTAAATTCACGCACTATAGCCAAAGTTTCTGTTTTTGTACTGCACATAGTAAACAAGCAATCTATCATCCCAAAACCAAAGCTTGGCACATTATTTTTATAATAAAATGGATATATACAAGGGGATAATTATTTTCAGAGAAGCTTCCATGAATTTTTTTACATTGTTTCCATGAGCATGAACACAAGTGCTCAAGGTCGACCCTCACTTCTTCAATGCATAATCTTCCAATCACTTCTCTTATTGAAAACCTTTTTAGGCATGAGAGGAAAGTAAACTTTTTTGTATTTTGATTCTTTAATTTTTTTTATATGTTTCTGCCACAACTAAGCATAACTAAAAAGGGAAAACAAAAACTACTTAGTGAAGAAAACAAACAAGCATACACAAGAATATCAACCCCACGCTATGGCTCCCCGGCAACGGCGCCAGAAAAGAGCTTGATAATCCCCAAGTGCAGGGAATCATCATAGCAATTCCCAATGATGGAAGTGATAAGTATGGAGTGTCGAACCCACAAGGAGCTAAAGGTAAGATCAATATTCTATCAAGTCCTATCTGCCACTGATACGACTCTACGTACACCGAACGTTTGCTTCCAACTAGAAACGAGAAATAAAACTACTTTGTGGGTATGAAGAGGATAACTTTGCATGATATCGGAGAGTTAAAACATAAAAGTAGGTGCTGTTATCATAAGGAAATATGCCCTAGAGGCAATAATAAAGTTATTATTTATTTCCTTATTTCATGATAAATGTTTATTATTCATGCTAGAATTGTATTAACCGGAAACATAATACATGTGTGAATACATAGACAAACAGAGTGTCACTAGTATGCCTCTACTTGACTAGCTCGTTGATCAAAGATGGTTATGTTTCCTAGCCATAGACATGAGTTGTCATTTGATTAACGGGGTCACATCATTAGGAGAATGATGTGATTGACTTGACCCATTCCGTTAGCTTAGCACTTGATCGTTTAGTATGTTGCTATTGCTTTCTTCATGACTTATACATGTTCCTATGACTATGAGATTATGCAACTCCCGTTTACCGGAGGAACACTTTGTGTGCTACCAAACGTCACAACGTAATTGGGTGATTATAAAGGTGCTCTACAGGTGTCTCCGAAGGTACTTGTTGGGTTGGCGTATTTCGAGATTAGGATTTGTCACTCCGATTGTCGGAGAGGTATCTCTGGGCCCACTCGGTAATGCACATCACTATAAGCCTTGCAAGCATTGCAACTAATGAGTTAGTTGCGGGATGATGTATTACGGAACGAGTAAAGAGACTTGCCGGTAACGAGATTGAACTAGGTATTGAGATACCGACGATCGAATCTCGGGCAAGTAACATACCGATGACAAAGGGAACAACGTATGTTGTTATGCGGTCTGACCGATAAAGATCTTCGTAGAATATGTGGGAGCCAATATGAGCATCCAGGTTCCGCTATTGGTTATTGGCCGGAGACGTGTCTCGGTCATGTCTACATAGTTCTCGAACCTGGTAGGTCCGCACGCTTAAAGTTTCGATGACGGTTATATTATGAGTTTATGAGTTTTGATGTACCGAAGGAGTTCGGAGTCCCGGATGAGATAGGGGACATGACGAGGAGTCTCGAAATCGTCGAGACGTAAAGATCGATATATTGGACGACTATATTCGGACATCGGAAAGGTTCCGAGTGATTCGGGTATTTTCGGGGGTACCGGAGAGTTACGGGAATTCGTATTGGGCCTTAATGGGCCATACGGAAAAGGAGAGAAAGGCCTCAAAGGGTGGCCGCACCCCTCCCCATGGACTGGTCCAAATTGGACTAGGGAGGGGGGCGCCCCCTTCTTTCCTTCTCCTTTTTCCTTCCCTTCTCCTACTCCAACAAGGAAAGGAGGAATCCTACTCCCGGTGGGAGTAGGACTCCCCCCCTGCGCGCCCTCCTTGGCCGGCCGCCTCTCCCCCCTTGCTCCTTTATATACGGGGGCAGGGGGGCACACCATAGACACAACAATTGATCGTTTGATCTTTTAGCCGTGTGCGGTGCCCCCTCCACCATTGTCCACCTCGATAATACTTTAGTGGTGCTTAGGCGAAGCCTTGCGTCGATAGAACATCATCATCGTCACCACGCCGTCGTGCTGACGAAACTCTCCCTCAACACTCAGCTGGATTGGAGTTCGAGGGACGTCATCGGGCTGAACGTGTGCTGAACTCGGAGGTGCCGTGGGTTCGGTACTTGATCGGTCGGATCGTGAAGACGTACGACTACATCAACCGCGTTGTGCTAACGCTTCCGCTTTCGGTCTACGATTGTACGTGGACAACACTCTCCCCTCTCGTTGCTGTGCATCACCATGATCTTGCGTGTGCGTAGGAATTTTTTTGAAATTACTACGTTCCCCAACAAAAGTTAGAATATATTACTAAATATTATAAATAGTGAGTGTGGAATAATGATGGGTCGGTGTGCGGAATTATCCTAGGCAATTGTTAACAAGATCGGTAATCACTATTGCAATTTCGTATGAGGGAGAGGCATAAGCTAACATACTTTCTCTTCTTGGATCATATGCACTTATGATTGGAACTCTAGCAAGCATCCGCAACTACTAAAGATCATTAAGGAAAACACCAGCCATAGCATTAAAGCATCAAGTCCCATACGCAACAATCCCCTTACTCGGGTTTATGCTTCTGTCACTCAAGCAACCCACTATAAGCGAATCATGAACGTATTGCAACACCCTACAGCGAGAATCCCTCACGCTTGCGCGTCACGGAGGGCATGATAGGACAGCACCAAAATAAAACATACAACTCATACCAATCTAGATCATCAATCAACCCAAAGACAAAGGATATCTACTCAAAACATCATAGGATGGCAACACATCATTGAATCATAATATGTGGCATAAAGCACCATGTTCAAGTAGGGATTACAGCGGGGTGCAGGAGAGTGGACCGCGTAAAATAGATGAGGATGGTGATGATAATGATGGTGATGTTGATGAAGACGATCACCGCGGCGATGATTCTCCTCCCGATGGCACTCCGGCGCCACCGGAAGAGAGGAGGAGAGGTTCTCCCCATTGTGCTTCCTCCTCCATGGCCTCCCCCTGATGGGGAGAGGTTCTCCCTCTGGTCCTTGGCCTTCATGACGATGATGGCCCCTCCGGGATCCTCCTTCATGGCCTCCGGTGATGATGGCCCCCTCTGGAGGGTGCCAAAGAGGGCCTAGATTGATTTCTCGTGGCTACAGAGGCTTGCGGCGGCGGAACTTCCGATCTAGGTTAATTTCTGGAGGTTTGGGTATTTATAGGAGAGGTTGGTGTCGAGAACAAGTCAGGGGGACCCACGGGGAGTCCACGAGGCACAGGGGCGCGCCCTAGGGGGGTGGGCGCGCCCTCCACCCTCGTGGGGCCCAGGGGCCTCCCCTCCGGTAATTCTTCATTCCAGTATTTTTATATTTTCCAGAAAAATTCTCCGTTGATTTTCATCGCATTCCGAGAACTTTTATTTCTGCACAAAAACAACACCATGGTAGTTCTGCTGAAAACAGCGTCAGTCCGGGTTAGTTCTAATCAAATCATACCAAAATCTTATAAAACTATCGTAAACATGGCATGAATACTTCATAAATTATAGATATTGGAGACGTATCACTTGCCCAGGCAGAGGGGCCTTTAGTCCCGGTTGGTAGCACCAACTGGGACCAAAAAGCATCCACGCGTCAGCAGTTCAGAGGCTGGGGTTTTTGTTTTTTTTGAAAGGGGGGGGGTTGGGGGTTTTGTAGGGTTAATTTAGGGGTTTCATATATTGTGTTAGCTATAACTAAGAGAGAGAAGTGACCTCTCTTATCTCCGTGCTTCGTCGACACTACGTACTATACGTATAGAGAGAATTCGTGACACGCTAGCTAGTAAGCAAATGAAGGAAACCATTAAGTACACAAGATGGTCATGAACATATACAGAGAGAAGTGATCGACCTCCTCCTTCTCCGAGAGATTGGTCGAACCACAAGTTTTCGTATATCTATCCGACGCTAGCTACATATATACAATATAAGATCTCTTATAATCCCTAACATCTGAAGTCAAGTGCCACATGGTATTCTACGGATTTATTGATGACGTGGTCAAGAAAGAATCCCGCGATTTCCTCTTGAATTGCTTTTATGCGATCATGTGGTAGGAGTTCATCCCGCATCCGCAAGATCTAAAATGAAGAAGAGGGTCAATACATGTGTATGAATGAAACTCAACACAAATGATGGTAATAAAATAAAATTTTGAATATTTTTGCTTACGCACTTGATATTGTTTTCCAGAGTAGCCCCGCTTATTAGAGGTCTCACGTTGTAGATGAACTCGCAAACGTAGTATCCACAGAAATCATTCCCGGCTGCACTTTACAAGAAATAGAGGTCGATCAAACTGATAAACAAGCATGCTAAATGATATTGATGAAACTAGCTAGAATCAATGCATGGGAGATGCGCGGAACTAGGTAGTAGTACTTACTTTCGGGTGTTTAAATCGCAGCTCGGTCGGCAGTCCCGGAGAAATTGTGGTGAACTCTTTCCAAACCCTGCCAGACAAAGAAAATAATTACTTTATATCAGGAAATGAACAAAGTTGCCGATGTGGGGGATAATGATCGATTGAACTTACTTCTAGAGCATTCGAGTCATGTTTGCATACTCCTCGGGATCTTTTCGTCTGGAGTCTAAGACGGTTACTTCTCCCCGCTCAGGCTTAATCTCTAGGAGAATAAAGTGGAGACTGTGCACGCATGCATAACTCATCAGTTACATTACTATAACCTCGAGTACCGAATGTGCACAAGGCAGTAACACTCACTTTAAGTTGTAAGGAAAGAGCATTTTATCTTTGCTTTGATTTTTGAGCAACGATTGTAGCAAGTTGTCCTTGGTTTCTGAGACGTGGTGTTTAACTGTATATTCATGTATGACATTTGGGTTAATGAACCCAATGTCATGTTGGGGAACGTAGTAATTTCAAAAACTTTCTACGCACACGCAAGATCATAGTGATGCATAGCAACGAGAGGGGAGAGTGTTGTCCACGTACCCTCGTAGACCGATAGCGGAAGCGTTTAACACAACGCGGTTGATGTAGTCGTACGTCTTCACGATCCGACCGATCAAGTACCGAACGCACGGCACCTCCGAGTTCAGCACACGTTCAGCTCGATGACGTCCCTCGAACTCCGATCCAGCCGAGTGTTGAGGGAGAGTTTCGTCAGCACGACGGCGTGGTGACGATGATGATGTTCTACCGACGCAGGGCTTCGCCTAAGCACTGCTACGATATTATCGAGGTGTAATATGGTGGAGGGGGGCACCGCACACGGCTAAGAGATCAATGTTCAATTGTTGTGTCTATGGGGTGCCCCCCTGCCCCCGTATATAAAGGAGCAAGGGGGGAGGCGGCCGGCCTAGGAGGAGGGCGCGCCAAGGGGGGAGTCCTACTCCCACCGGGAGTAGGACTCCTCCTTTCCTTGTTGGAGTAGGAAAAGGGAAGGGAGAAGGAGAAAGAAGGAAGGGGGCGCCCCCCCTCCCTAGTCCAATTCGGACTAGTCCATGGGGAGGGGTGCGGCCACCCTTTGGGGCCTTTCTCTCCTTTCCCGTATGGCCCATTAAGGCCCAATACGAATTCCCGTAACTCTCCGGTACTCCGAAAAATACACGAATCACTCGGAACCTTTCCGATGTCCGAATATAGTCGTCCAATATATCGATCTTTACGTCTCGACCATTTCGAGACTCCTCGTCAAGTCCCTGATCTCATCCGGGACTCCGAACTCCTTCGGTACATCAAAACACATAAACTCATAATATAACCGTCATCGAACTTTAAGCGTGCGGACCCTACGGGTTCGAGAACTATGTAGACATGACCGAGACACGTCTCCGGTCAATAACCAATAGCGGAACCTGGATGCTCATATTGGCTCCCACATATTCTACGAAGATCTTTATCGGTCAAACCGCATAACAACATACGTTGTTCCCTTTGTCATTGGTATGTTACTTGCCCGAGATTCGATCGTCGGTATCTCAATACCTAGTTCAATCTCGTTACCGGCAAGTCTCTTTACTCGTTCCGTAATACATCATCCCGCAACTAACTCTTTAGTTACATTGCTTGCAAGGCTTATAGTGATGTGCATTACCGAGTGGGCCCAGAGATACCTCTCCGACAATCGGAGTGACAAATCCTAATCTCGAAATACGCCAACCCAACAAGTACCTTTGGAGACACTTGTAGAGCACCTTTATAGTCACCCACTTACGTTGTGACGTTTGGTAGCACACAAAGTGTTCCTCCGGTAAACGGGAGTTGCATAATCTCATAGTCATAGGAACATGTATAAGTCATGAAGAAAGCAATAGCAACATACTAAACGATCGAGTGCTAAGCTAACGGGATGGGTCAAGTCAATCACATCATTCTCCTAATGATGTGATCTCGTTAATCAAATGACAACCCATGTCAATGGCTAGGAAACTTAACCATCTTTGATCAACGAGCTAGTCAAGTAGAGGCATACTAGTGACACTCTGTTTGTCTATGTATTCACACATGTATTATGTTTCCGGTTAATACAATTCTAGCATGAATAATAAACATTTATCATGATATAAGGAAATAAATAATAACTTTATTATTGCCTCTAGGGCATATTTCCTTCATGTCATAGATTTGTGCTTTTCTGCATTCGACGATCTTCAATCTGCATAATATAGTGAGGATAATTAATATATACATCCAATGAAAGAGCTGAGCTATATAGAGACTTGATTACAGAAAGTAGTACTTACAGACAGTAGAAAGCCACGAGTGATTTGTCGAGGGCCTTTTGATTGCAGAACTGGAAAAACTTGTCAAAATCAACAGTAATCAGATCTTGTCCAACGAAGTCGTGCTCATCTTTAATTCTCAATGTTAAAGCATCCTTCCCAGACTCGCTGCAGGTTTTCATGTACCATTGATGGAATCTTCGCATCATCGTTGTTAGAGGAGGACTTCCATCTTTGACAAGAGGCTTCTCGTACCGGTATTTTAATTCGTCCGCCTCCATTGTATTAATATGAAAACTGTCAGGAAGGTAATCACCAGGATTGGTACCGGACAGCATCCCCGGCAAATTTGCAACGATATCGCTAGACACCTTGAGTGGGGGGGACGATTGGTTCTCCTATTCTCCGAGCTGGGGAATTTTTTTCCCACTTCTTCGTTCTGCTAACCTTTTGTCACTTGAAGTAGTTCCCGAGTCCCGCGCATCTTGAAGTGTTTTTTTAAGACAGCGGAGATGGTTGTCATCCGGCGAAGGCAGTGGTGGTTGCTTCAGGGCAGCGATAGTGCGTTGAAATTTCACAGAATCCATCTTCTCCTCCGGAGGTTGATGTTTCATAGCTCTTCATGTTTCAAAGAAGTCCTTCACATAGGCTTCACAGATCTCCATGTTTTCCTCCACGGTCCTCTCGTATGGTAACTTCTCTAGAGGCTTGAGAGATGGACCGAATCTGAATTGCCTCCCGCCTTGTCTGGCTGTACTGCTAGACGCAGGAGCAGCCGTAGCAGAGGCGACTGTCTTCCTTTGCTGCTTACGAGGCGGAGTGCTACGACGCGCCGGAGCAGCCGGAGCGGCGGCGGCTCTCTTCCGCCCTTATTGACGAGGTGGAGGAGGAGGCGGGCTGCTCGGACACGCTGACGCAGGCAGAGAAGGAGGCGGAGTGCCGCCACGCGCCGGAGCAGGCGGAGAAGGAGGCGGAGTGCCCTGAACACTCGCCGGAGGATGAGGCGGAGGAGGAGGCGGAGTGCCCTGACTCGTCGTCGTCGGAGGAGGAGGTGGAGGCGTCCAGTTCGGAAGGTTTATGAGCTCCTTCCGCCATAGACATGGAGTCTTCAGAGCAAGACCCAGCTGAGTCTCCCCTTCACAGGTAGGGTGGTCAAGCTCGAGCTCCTCAAATCCCTCCGTTATCTCATCGACCATCACAACGGCATAGCCTTCTGGAATCGGCAGGCAGTGAAAAGTTGCGCTGGGTTCAGGAGGTGCAACAGAGCCGACAGCCGCCTTGACTTTGAGGCGCTGCCATCGCGTCATAAGGTGGCAATCTTGAGACTCCGTGATAGCATCCACGGGGTAGCTGGGAGTCGTGGAGTCAGGCTCCTGAAGCAGCTCGGTGGAAGCCACGTTGCTTCTCCGCTGAGATGGCGGGGTAGCTTCTGGGGTAGCTTCGGCAGGTCGCTTCACTACAAAAAAAAGACACATCCGTGACATTTTGGGCTGAATGAAATTTTTTTCTGTCATACATATGACACTTCTATGACGATAATTGTGACAAAACCCGGTATCATCATAGATGTGGTGGGCTCCTACTTCTATGACAAAAAATCATGAGAAAATGGGCTTTTCGTCCTAGGCGGGCCGGAGACGCAGCTGCATGACATTCTTTGGGCCGTCCATGACGGAAAAAACCATGGTAGAAGCAAGGGCGAGGAAAATTTCGGGGAGTTCCCGGTTACGGTGGGAGGTCGGGGGCCGAGCGATGCGCGTTTCTCTCGTACACGTACGCGCGTGTGTGCGAGGCGTTGGGCTCTAACTGAACCCGAGCGATTGCACTGCAGGCTACGCGTTACTGAACCCGAGCGATCGGTCGATGGCTGTTAACTGAACCCGATCGAGCGATTCCTTCGCTACTGCTGCTAACTGAAGCCGATCGATGCTGCCTCTGGGATGAACAGTGAGCGTTGCGGGGGGTTTGGATGAACAGTGAGCGGTGGCGTTGCCTCTGGATGAACATGACCCCGTGGTGTGGTGGAGGGCTGGATGAACAGTAGACGGTGGAGGGGTGCCCGTGGAGGGGTGGTTGAACAGGACCCCGTGGTGTGGAGGGCTGGATGAACAGTAGACGGTGGAGGGGTGGTTGAACAGTAGCCGGTGGAGTAGCGCGCGGTGGAGGCTGGATGAACAGGAGCCCGTGGAGGCTGGAGGAGGTCGATGGTAGCCCGTGGAGGCTGGAGGAGGTCGACGGTAGCCCGTGGAGGCTGGAGGAGGTCGACGGTGGAGATGAACAGTATCCCGTGGAGTCCCGTTTTGCGGTACGCCACACCCCTCCGATGAACAGGACCCCCGTTTCGACCGTAGGAGGTCCGTTTCGTCCGTTTTGCGGTACGCCACACCCCTCCCGATCAACAGGACCCCCGTTTCGACCGTAGGAGGTCCATTTCCTCGGTTTTGCGGTACGCCAGACCCCTCCCGATCAACAGGACCCCGTTCCGAATGTAGGAGGTCCTTTTCCTCCGTTGTGCGGTACGCCAGGCCTCGTTTCCATCGCCTGTTCCGTCCAAGCCCTCCCGATGAACACGACCACGCATTCCGTTCTGACCCAGACGGTTGGCTCCCACGCGTTCCGTTGCCTCCCGATGAACACGACGCATTCCGTTGCCTCCCCATGAACACGACGCATTCTGTTGCCTCCCCATGAATACGACGACGACGCTGTTTCTCCGTTCCGACCCAGCCATGTACACGAGCCCTGGCCGTACGTATGCGCGAGTAGGTGTTCGAGACCCCGCCCGTATGTACACATACGTGGCCGTATTTTCTTTCTTGCACCCTGGCCGATGTACGTACGTGTACATGCTACGTGCGCGCCTCTATTACGACACGTACGCGCCTCTACTACGACACGTGCGCGCCTCTACATCCACCAGTATATATGTACGTACACGTTCGCGACCAGAATGACAACGCTACGTACGCTTCGACCAGGTGGGTCCTGACTGTCAGGTACTTCCTTGCCTGCGAAGATGTAGCTGGTGGGTCCTAGCAGTCAGGGGGGCGAATCGTTTTTTTTGCCCGGACGCACTTCCTTGCGTGCGAAGATGTAGCTGGTGGGTCCCAGCAGTCAGGGGCAAATGTTTTTTTCGTGAAATACGGTGGCCCATCCAGTGGGTCTCCGCTGTCAGGTGGAGGAATAATTATTTTGCACGTAATAAGGAGGCACTTCCTTGCTGCGACCGTGGACCCAGCTGTCAGCCTCTCCACGTACAATCCACGTCCGATGGAAGCCGTTCCTTGACCACGTTGACCACGCCGCGCCGAGAGCACCAGGGCGGTGGACGACGGTGAGGCCTAGGAAGGGGACGACGCGGAGCCGGGGAAGACGCGGCAGTGGATGCCCACGCGTAGAGGAGTACGAGGGTTCACTGGTTCGCTGCGGTGTGAGGCTGCCGTCGCCGCAGAATAACAGGGGGTGTGGGTGAGTAGAGGGATGGCCTGGCCAGCGGTGGGAGTAGTAGGGGGCGGTGAGGCCTCCGCCGCATCGCAGCCGGCCACGGGAGGCAGGAGCACAAGGCACGACCGGCGCTGGTTTGGGCGGCTGGAGCAAGAAGACCAGAGGTTGAAGAAGCACTACGGCCGTTGGATGGACATCGTACGGTCACTGGAGCTAGAATCGTGCATATTGACTAAGTTGACAAAGCCCTCCGTCCCCGTCAACTTAGTAGGCCCACAAGTCAGCCTGCCACTATACTGGGTCCCAGCTAACAGGGGGAGTATTCATTTTTTTTGTGCGTAATAAGGAGGCACTTCCTTGCGTGCGAAGATATAGCTGGTGGATCCGAGCTATCAGCGGCGGTAACGTTTTCTCGCGAAATACAGAGGCCCTTTCGGTGGGTCCCTGATGTCAGGTGGAGGAATCATTATTTTGCGCGTAATAAGGAGGCATTTCCTTGCGTGCGGCCGTGGACCCAGCTGTCGGCCTCTCCACGTACAGTCCACTTCAGATGCATGTCGGTCGTTGACCATGTTGACCAGGCCGCGCCGAGAGCACCAGAGCGGTGGACGACGGCGAGGCCTAGGAAGGGAACGACACGGAGGCAGGGAAGACTCGGCAGTTGTTTCCCACGCGGAGGGTAGTACGATTGTACGAGGGTTTACTGGTTCGTCTGCCGTCGCCGGAGAATAACAGCAGGTGTGGGTGAGTAGAGGGATGGCTAGGCCAGCGATGGGAGTACGATGGGGCGGCGAGGCCTACGCGGCAGCAGAGCCGGCCGCGGGGAGGAGGGAGCAGGCAGTCCCGCCGGCGCTTGTTTGAGCGGCTGGAGCAGGAAGAGCATAGATTGAAGAAGAACGACGGCCGTTGGATGGCCATCCAACAGTCACTGCTTGTGCGTCAACTTTTTTTTAGGAAAGCTTCAAATATGTGGAAAACAGCATACAACCCATCTGCCATTATTTCTAATAATTTATAGCCCATTTGCTAATTATTAAGGTTTTTTTTGGAGCCCATATTCTTTTTCTTAGCATTACAGCACATATTGTGGCCACGGTTAAAAAATTATACGAAATTTTGCATATTTCGGTGCGGTCCGAACTGTTTTTAATCCCGAAATTTCAACTCACATTCAAACTGATTTTAAAAATAAATGTATATCAATATAAAATCCAACAAATTCTCCACGCATAAAAATTAATGTAATTTAAAATCTTGAAATGAAAAAAAAGATATTTGAAATTAATTGCCGGTTTGATGTGTTTTAAAAATGTACAGCCCATTTCTCATTACTGATGGGCCATTTTCTCGGCCAGCCGAATGAAAGCTCTCCTCGTCTTGAAAGATTTGCAGCCCAACAGGTCTGACAAAGCGACTTACTTGGCAAATCACAAAAAACTGGGCTGTGGCCGTGGACCCAGCTGTCAGCCTCTCCACGTACAGTACTCTTCCGATGGAATGTCGTTGACAAAGTTGACCACGCCGCGCCGAGAGCACCAAGGCGGTGGACGACGGCGAGGCCTAGGAAGGGGATGATGCGGAGCCGGGGAAGAAGCGGCAGTGGATGCCCACGCGGAGAGGAGTACGAGGGTTCACTGGTTCGGCTCCGGTGTGAGGTTGCCGTCGCCGCAGGGCCTGGCTAGCGGTGGGAGTAGTAGGGGGCGATGAGGCCTCAACGGCAGCACAGCCTGCCACTGGAGGCAGGAGCAGGCGGTCTCCCCGGCGCTGGTTTGGGCGGCTGGTGCAAGAAGAGCAGCGATTGAAGAAGCAGCAGGATCGTTCGATTCAAATCCAACGGTTACTGCTGCTAGAATCGTTTGTTGACTAAGTTGACAAGCCCTGTGTACACGTCAACTTAGTAGGCCCACAGGTCAGCCTCCCAACCGGTGCCCCCAGATGTCAGTGGGAGGAATATTTTTTTTCGCGTAATAAGGAGGCAGTTGATTGTGTGCAGCCAGGCCAGCGGAGGGAGTAGGGTTGGCCGGGGAAGCCTGTGCAGCATCACAGCGGGCCACAAGAGGAGGGAGCAGGCAGTCCCGCCGGCGCTAGTTTAGGTGGCTGGGGCAGGAAGATCAGAGATTGAAGAAGCACGTCGGCCGTTGGATGGACATCCAACAGTCACTGCTGCTAGAATCGTGTGTTCACTGACAAAGCCTTGCGTAAACAAGTCAGCCTCGAAATCTGTGGCGTGTACAGCCCATTTGCAATTATTTTTATAATTTTTACTCATTTTCTAATTCATATGGAATTTATTGCAGCCCGTTTTCCATTTTTAGAATTGCTGGCCATTTTCTGGTCAGTACCAGGGTCAAAAAATTAACTAAATATGTGGGAAATTTTGAAAATTCGCAAATTTTTGCTGGGGAACGAAATATTCTTAATCCAAAAATTAATAGCCATACTAAAACAAATTTAAAAATAAATTAGTACCATGTCATGTTAAATCCAATGAAATACGTATAAGATATCAGTGAAGAACAAAAACAAAAAAAGAAACTTATATCCCATTTGCTATTTTTTTTGGAATTTTCAACCCCTTTTGATATTACTTTTAACAGACATTGACCATACTCTTAAGCCAGGCCGGAATGCATCCCTCCTCGTCTTGAAAGATTTGCAGCCCAGTAATTCGGAGAAAACAAATAGGCCTAGCTTGGGTATTCTTCAAAAAGAAATACTGGGCTACCTATTTTCCCAAAGAACTGGTGCATGAGAATTTAGCTTTATTTATTTATTTACTTATTTATGTTTAGGGGACCATGAGCATGTACCTGGGCCGGATTCATGTGAGAGCCTCCCTTCCAGTTAATTATGGGCTTCTCTATTGGGCCTTCATCAGTGGGCTGCATGTTATCAACAAGTGGAAAATGTGTTCCGTACGAAAAATAGTATGCGCTACGTACGGTACGGGGCACTAAAGGATCGAACCGTGCAACGACTTCCAAAACATTGTGTTTGTCGTTCTAACAACACATTTATTCAACCAACAGACGAAATATACTACTGATTGTACATTGAAAACAGCAGCAGCAGCAACCAGGGCTGGGGGTGCAACAGAAGCAGTAAGCAGGCCAGAAGAGTGAAGACGCAGCTCTCTCTTCCAAACCAAACATCAGCCATCATTACAAAAGGGCTACCAAAAAAGAACAAGTGTATGCATCAAACTAAATAAAGATCCTACTACACCAAGTGTACGCATCTAACTAACTGGCTCAGTTAGACGTTACTATTTATTAAGCTGTGGAGATTGGCTGACGGCTTGAACCAGATGGGTGCCTGACGGGGGAAACTCCAGCCAGCAGGTCGAAGTCTGATACTTGCGACCCTCTCTCCTACTTTGGGCTGCAGAGCGTGGCGGCACATATCAGGGTATGGTGCATGCAGAGACGCATGGTACGCTGTGTACACACAGTTTTGCCTGATGAACGAAACCGCGCTGCCATCATGATCCTTGCCGTCGGTTATCTCCTGGTTAATCGGATAATTCAGTCCGACAAACAGAGAGCGTGTACCAAGGCTACTTACCAGCCTCCAGTCAAAAATTCCTGAAGGCCCAGAGAAGCTGGGATCCTGCTCAAAGACCTTGCAGTGACTGTGATTGTATTCCGCGAAACAACACGTCCGGTACGTGCGAACGATCATCAATCTTTCGCCGTCGTCTGATCGAGCCAGGAACCACCTGCAACTGCCATGCCGCTTTTCTTTGAAAGGTTCTGGGATTAGGAAGGGTAGGGACACCAGGCGGCCTACAACATCATATCAAGTTGGAGTCAAATAAAAAAGGGCTCTTGATTTAGTCAATCTTAAGAACAGCATGTTATGAGCATGAATATTTTTTCAGCAAATGTTGACAGTAATATAAGCAAGCCATCATGATATCATAGGAAAGTAACATACTGCTGTAACAGCCGTTTGTAGCGATGACTGGAGTAGGCCAGCAATACGTCCAGCCATAGAAGGAGTCGACAGCGTAAATGAAGCCCTTGTGTTCAATGGCATCAGAGAACCATGGAGGATGTATGATCCTGCGATGGACGTGCAGATTTATCCACTTACCGCAGTGACCTGTCAGATAGGCGAGACCGCGGTTGAAGAACGCAATTAGCCTGAAGTCTTTATAATTCGCAGATCTTGTGGGCACTTGGCAGATTACAACCTTGAGCAAATCAAACTTGGTATCATGTTGGCTACTGTAAGATTCCGAGTATTCTGGGCCGCGGTGCCAAAGCAGTGCAGTGTTAATCGAAGGAAGGGGGATCAATCGCCGGGTGTAGACCTCCACGAGCATCCAGCTGCCGCGACCGTCGACGAGCACCATCCAAGACGTGTTCATGCCGACCCAGTACATACCGTTAATGTAGTTGAGGCTGACGGGGATCGGATCGCAGTCAAGGGGGTTGATGCTCGCCACCCTACGATCGTTATGCTGCGTGACACGCCGTTTCTGAAGATCAGGCGGCATCAGCAAGCAAGGAGCTGGCTTAAAAAGCTCCGGCCTGAGGGCTTTGAGTAAACGGTACAGCCCCGACGAGCACGCGGCGAGCGGCATGGTACTGAGATTGTCCACACGCGAAACAATGAGCTTGATTACCTCTGTGGGGAGCGAATTCCAGCCACTCTTTCGGCGGACGCTGCTCGGTTCTGCCATTGTTAGTGCTTGGGTTTCGGACGAGGGGGGGGAGGCGCCTTAGCGGGGATGGAAGATTGGACGAGATTATGTGCGGACAAAGATGGAGAAGCAAATATGTGTTGCGGGAAGTGGACAGGTGATGATGACTACAAAACGCCGCTTGACTTACGAGACACATACCAGCAGCGTATGGTCATGTCGATGCCAGACAACTTGCTTGAGTGATCACGGTACTGGTACTCCCTACAGTGCTATGCCCTAACTTGCTTGAGTAGAGTAGTAGAGTAGGACTCTGCTCTACTACTAGCACCAGAGGAGTAGATTCTAATCTAAAATAGTTACAAACTTCAATGCCCGAGCGTGGAACGACTACGAACCGTGCTCAAAGACCGTGTCTATGTGGTGTTTGGACATGGGCGACAACCTCAACGCCAACGGTGTTGCTCCTGTTGCACCGTATGTGTTTCTGTCCTTCCTGTTCGAAATCGTGGTAGAATTCATGATTTATTTTGTGCTTATTCGGATTAAATCACGTAGTAACTTGCTCATATATTCAACTGGCGCAACGTCCCCTACAGCCACTCCTGTTTCATGGACGGCCTGGTCGATGCCTCCAAGGAGCCCTTCGTCCACTGCTATGAGTGCCCGATGCCGTTTTGTGGCTCACCGGCGGACATGGTGCATCACCTCACGGATGTGTGCAGCGGTCACTGCTGGCCCTCGGCGGAGAACATCAAGTACGAGACGTGCTACCCGTTCACCATGCCGGAGTCGCTGGAGGATCGACGTGAGAGGGAGGGGGAGGAGATAGCGATGAATGTGAACGTGAGGGGGAGGAGATAGCGATGTCGTGGGAGGCGCAGTATTTATAGCGAGCAATGGCACACCTACGTAAGATATGGACTGAGCTGCACTGACTTAACTGCAGGTCCAGTTGCGTCACTGACATGTGGGCCAGACCCCTGTTGGGCCCATATGTCAGTGACCCAATGCACCTGCAGTTAAGTAACAACTACGTGGGCATATTTGTTGGAGTAAATTACGGGGGAGCGAAGGGGTGGAAATATTGCTGGTCACAACGGATTGGACGAGCGTGGGGGGAGGAGAGTCATGCATGCAGATTTTTTCACACGGGGTGGAGTGGTGGGACCGCCGGAGGGAGAAGGAGAGTTTGGCAGGCATATTGTTTCCACACATGGAGAGGAAAATATTTGGAGACGAACGGGCTTCCTGCAGGTATGGGGAACGGTGCATAATAAGTCATCTCACATGCCGGGCTAGGTATAGTCTCAAGTCATTAAAAACATACACGCCCCACACATGTTCATATTTCAAGGTGCACTAAATTATTGCATGCGATGATTAAGGCTGGCCATAATGGTGGTATCTTAGCTGGTATCATGAACACGGGAATAGCAAACATGCTGATGTGGCAAAGAATTAAAGAAGAGAGGGGTTTAGAGTAACTAGTGTTCATGCATGCATTGGTAAACACATTTTTTTGTGAAGAATGACAGCACTAGTTGAGTACTTTTGCAGACTTCAAAAACTATTCCACCGCCTCTACTATCTTGCTAAGAGTAGGTGAAATTTTTTAATCGAGCCCTTTAAACTAGAAGGGAGGTAGTGGTACTCTAATAGCTAACCTTGTTGTGATGACAAGATAGGACATGGCACGCACCTGGACGGAGGAACTAGTCTGCATTGTGCATTTAAGTTTTGTTTGAAGTCAATGTACCTCTACTTTCACCAGACTTATAGAAAAATGTGTCAATCAATATTTTTACACTCATTATAAAACGTAGTTCTTATACTCATTATAATCAGTATTGTAGATATTGATATTTTTAGTATAAATTTGGTCGTGGGATTTCATTGATGCCTGTCAAAGCGTGGAGGAAGCGGAGCTTAGGGCTTGCATTGCCGGTCTCTACATAGGTATTTCTCTTCATAATCCTATAATTTTAGAGACTGATTGCGCTTTTGTGGTAGCGTCTCTTGCATCGGGGGACTATGACAGGTCTGCTATGCGTGACCTGAAGATATAAAAGTGTTGAGCATCTCGAAGTTGATCAACAATCTTCAATTGTCAAAGATTAGCCGTTCGGCCAATAAGGTGGCACACTTAATCGCTAAGTATAGCTTTGACAATAGATTAGATGGTATTCTTGTAAATAACGTACCGCCCTGTGTGGTGAATATTGTATCGAATGAGTGTACTAGTGTGGCTAGTTAATTAATATAAGGTGGTGTTCAAAAAAAAGTATAAATTTGGTCAAACACTTTGCAAACGGTTGACGGGAGTAAAAAGGACCAGAGGGAGTATCATGCATGCGGAGTAGGCAAAAAAAATTGCTTGTCTAAAAAAAAATTTTTTTTGCTCATTTATAGCCGGTCGAAGTCTCAAAGGGCGCGACCGCGCGAGGGAGGCGAAGGTCGTGGGAGGCGCGGCATTTGACGGAATTAAGTGAAGTTACATCCACGCGCCAGCATGGCGTGCGAATAGGCAGAAGCTATACCGTCAGGCCTACGATATGGGTCTAGTAGACATGACATCTAGTGGGTCCCGCATAGTTCCTGAGAACTCTTTGGGGGCTTGCAACCGTTTATCCACCGGGCAAGCCAGCAACCCCATGCCGTTCGCACGCCCTACTTGTCCCCGTCTTCTACCTTACAACAGTTCGCTCCCAGTCATCCCGTCCTTTCACATTAGTTTGCTCCTAGTTTTTTTTGCGGGGTACAACAGTTCAACTTCTCCTAACCCTCCTCCAAAATCCATTGCCTCCCAAATCTCCATGGTCACCGTTGAGTACCAGGTTAGAGCCATCACCGGCGATCAGTTCATCGTCATCTACACACGTGGATCCAAGACGGTGAAAGCATGGCTTGCTCGCTTCCTACGCATGTTCAACAGTTCAATGGATGAGTGGGTCGCTGGGCTAGATGTTGAGTACACCACAGTCCTGGGACGAGAGAAGGATCTAAAGGACGAAGAGAGGAAGAAGCCCGCCGTGATCCAGGTTTGCGTACATAACGTTTGCTTGGTCTACCACATATGCCATGCCGACGTTGAGTGCCAGGATTTTAAGAACTTCCTCAAGGACAAAAGAGTGAAATTCGTTACTGTAGGCTTTAAGAACGACAGGGATGTCCTGCGTCGGATAGGTCTCGTTGTAGGCCAGCCCTTCGATCTCTAGAAGGCAAGCCTGGTGTCCTCCTCTCAACCTTCAATGCTGACCCTGGCAGCAGCCATGATTGATCCTTCATACGCTAAACTGAAGAAACCTCATCACGAGTTTCATCATGCATGGGAGTCGAAGACATTAGATGAAGATCACATCCTGTACGCAGCAATGGATGCCTGCCTTTGTTTAGATATCTACAAGGGTTGGATGAAGAAGCAGAACCTAGTGTCCGGTTCAAGCAAAGAAGCGTCGGCGAAGAGGAAGAGGAAGAGGAAGAGGGACGAGGACGAAGTCGAGGACGTGGACTCGGACTCCGAGTAGGTGGCAGTGCCATCGCTCATGCTGGTTCTACTGCAGTGTCAAGCGGACTAGTTGCTTAGTTTATTTTCAAGGGTGTGTTGTGTTGAGGCCCCAACAGAACTATGTTTATGTTCTTTCTCGTTATTTGAACTCTTTAGTACGTACAGCCACGATACGGAATCCTGTGCAAGCGCGTGAACCGCGGCCGCGCGGTCGATCGAACGGTGCGTCACCATGTCGCGCTCGAAGGACATCCACCGAACCTTTTTGTGTGTGTGAAAACAATCCTCGAATATTACTCAACTTTTTTTTCCTGTGAAAGTTCTTCACGCTGCAATATTTCCATATATTTGAATTTAGCTCCAGTTCGTGTTTATTTGGATTTGGACGTTTTAGGTGCGCCCTAGTTTTTTAATACTGATTTTGTGTGTGTGACTGAGAGAGAACGTGTGTATGTGTCCATATGTGTGTTGTGGCGGAAGGGCAATGTGGAGACGGTGTGCGTGTGATACAAACATAGAGAGGTGTGAACGTGCAAATGATCATGCATGAGTGAGACATAGACAGATGCCGATACATTGTGTATACATGAGAGAACGGTCTTCTAGTTTAGGGCCTGTTTGGTTCCAATAAGTCACCTGACTTATAAGTCAGGTGACTTAAAATCAGTGACTTATAAGTCACGCCTGTTTGGTTGTCATCTGACTTATAAGTCACCTGACCACACCTTCCCACCTTGTTTTTTAATGTAAAGGTGATGGGACCCACGTAAAAAGGGGTGACTTATAAGTTTTAAGTTGGGGTGGAGCAACTTATGACTTATAAGTTGGGTCCGTTTGGAAAAATAAGTCACTTTTTGCACTTTTCGACTTATAAGTTGGTGACTTATTTGGAACCAAACAGGGCCTTACTTGTGTGTGTGTGAGAGAGAGAGAGAGGGAGAGAGAGAGAGACAGAGAGAGGAGCATCCGTAACACAACAACCATCTCTCTCGATTCGTCCATCCCTCGCACGGTCGCATGCAACACATGCATCAACGTGCACATTTTGACACCCTCACCTGGCCCCTGCCCACCTCAAGGCCCGCACAATCTCTTCGTGAATACCCATTTCTCTCCTTAGGTTTGTTTTCTCTCAATATCTGACACACACACACACACACACACACACACACACAGAGACACACGCAGCACAACACACACACACACACTCCCCCGAGCACACAATTCATCCCCATCCAAGGTTATACGGCGACCACTCTCGCTTGTGCTTCTTTGCACCCCAACATGCACAACACCTCAATCTTCAAAGAGGGCATCGAGCAGATCGAAGACGGCGACCACACCGCGCTAGAGAATGCGGGGTCATTTGGACGCAGGGTGATGTGACGACGGCTGACTGACTCCTCCCCCCACCCTCTCTCTCTCTTGCACAAAATATACCAATCCCTCTCTCCCCCGCACAAAATTGTCAATCCCTCAACCCGCGAGATCCTTCTCCTCTCGTCCATGTTTTTCCAGCTCTCTCATCAAACATGTTGTCTCTTCTCCTTCCACGTATACAGAATCCAGATGCACACACATCTCATGTATATTACATGTATCCATCTTTCTCACAAACCTAACTTCTTCCTCTCTCTTTCTCTCTCTATCTCTCTCTCTCTCTCTCTGTCTCGTTAGGTTTGTCTCCTACTCTCTCATCCACATACATAAAATCTTTCTCGCCCTATGTGCTCCATCTTCAAAAGCTCTCTCTGCACGTTTCATTCACACATTGGGATATGTCAAAATGTTGCTTCTATAATGGCTGATGTAGAGTTATGGTTGTTTTTGTTGCATCCTACAAAGTAATAACTATGAAATGCATTTAGATTCTCATTTGACTGGGATTATGTGAGTTTGAGCATGTTGTGAAGTACTATAGACCTTGTATACATCTTGGGATTCGACAATGATTGTAACTATTGAATTGTATAGACCATTACATTCGAAGTCAATAGCCTAATATATTTATTTCACAATTTCAACAAATGATTAGTTCACTACAAACTAAGAAAACAAATGTGTACTCCCTCCGTTTTTATTTAAGTCCGCGTATTAGCATTGGTCAAAGTCAAGTTTTGTAAACTCTCAGAAAGCTTATAACAAAAAATATTAACATATACAATAACAAATAAATACCATTAGATTCATTATTGAATGTACTTTCACATCATACATATTTGTTATGGTAAATGTTTATATTTTTCTATAAACTTGGTCAAACTTTAGGAAGTTTGACTTCGGTCAAACCTAATATGCAGAGTTTACTACTACTACTCGCTAGTTGCTTAGCCGAATCACTCAACACGCCACACGGGGAGTCCAGTGTCACAAAATTTTGAGGTCGGCGGGAAAATCTCCCGCGACCCTGATTCGAGCAGTGGGAAGTTACCATCATAGCCTTCGGAACAGGCCTACGGATGACGCTTGGTAGGGGGTTGTTTTCGTAACTTCAGGTTCACCCTACCCAGCCAACCCCACCCCGGCACCCAGAGTAGTACACCTGAATACTCCCCATTTTCTATCCCCACCGCAAAATAGACTTCTCCACGGCACCGCAGCCTTCGTGCTCCTCCCCTTTACATCGGCGCACTCGTCCACCGCAGCGCATCTGCCTCATCGACGACCTCGTACGCCGCACTGGAGCCGGTCCACCGTCGTCGTCGTACACGGAGCCTCTTCCCCGGCATCGTCTTCCACGGTCTCGGATCTGCTTCCCGGAAGCCGACGCCAAGCGCAGAAGTACCACCGTCGTGGACAATGAACTGACTCCCGTTGCCGACCATGACTCACAGAGGCCGCCGCGACCATCGTTCTCCTCCTCGATTGGTAATGTGTGTATTGAATCACTTAGCAGTACATGTGCAGTTCCAATTTTGTTCATACCTACCCTTCAAATTTCCTGGGTGCTATTGTTCCCGTAAAAGTAATTGGTTATAGCCTCCATTGTCCAACAGAATATCAGCTTGTAATTGTGCGTCGCTCCTGTATCGCGCTGTGCTTGGGTAGGTTTTTCATCTGCAACCAGTAGTGTGGCAAATGATGGAAAGGTTTTTAGAACTAGCAAGATGCCCATGCGTTGCACGCATCAAGATGCATTTGTATGAGTAGTTTATCTTGTGGGAGAAAAGGATGAACGAGGGAAGGCCTTATTTGCAAATCTGGAGAGGGGTATGGGTATCTTTTTGCAAAATTCCCATTTGTTTCCTTCCTATCTGTCAGATATAAATCGGACGGCCTATATTGCAAGAAAAAAAGTATAGAGAAAAAAGTAGACAGTAAAGGAAGTAGAGATAAATATTAAATATAAATATAAAATAAATATAACAGTAGAGAAGAGAGTAGAGATAGCATGTTGAGATTTTTAAAGCGCCGCGCGTTGCGATTCTGTTGGAGATGCTCTAACATGGCAGACGAGTGGTTTAATGTTGCCCACAAGATGCGCGAGTATTACTAGTAGTATATTTTTCTTGCCATGTTGAGATTTTAAAACCACGAGTGCGAACATGCAGAGGAGCAATGAAGACCAAACACGAGATATTCGGGACATCTTCAAGGAGCGTGGCAAGTTAAAGAGGAGCTGCACCGAACCTGTAAAACGAGCTTTGGTAAGTAACACCCTTTCAATTACTTTCGTGTAGCCTCGTGTTCTTCGATGTGTATATGTTGTAGTTTCTGTTTCTCTTAAGCGTGGTGTTCTTCGATGTGTAATAAGAAGAGTCTTAATCGTCCTAATGCTTTCGTTTTTAGCTTGATGTAGGAAGTGGGTGTTCTCACCTTGTAGTCTATTTTTATTTATTTTCCTTTTGAATTCACTTCTCCGAGTTCTGTTTATCTGGCTTCTACTAACTGGATCTAGGTTGCTCTGAGTATTGATCTAAAAAAGAAGTAACTTCATGTCAGGATGCAGTTCCTGCGAGGAGGGAAGTATGGTCAACCTCGAGATCATGTTTCCAAAATGAGGCTGGATTACACACAAGGTGCCAGTTCCCTAATGATGTTGGATTAGACACAAGGTGCAAATTCCCAGATGACGCTGGATTACACACAAGCCAGGTGGAGTCGTCAGCTGTTCGTGTCCTCGTGGCATTAGTAAAGGCTGAAAGAAAGCGTGTAGCAGCCCTTGAGAATGTAGCTGAGTTCCTGAAGAAGCGAAAAGAGCAATCAGATGCTCTCTTCACCCAAGCCAAAGAAGAGATGGAAGAAGCCAGAAATAAGCTAGCAGAGGCAGAGCAGGCTAGGCGTCTCCTGCTATCTAAAACTGTTGTCAATACAAAATTTCCTTCATAATAGCTAGGTTCAAATGTTTATCCAGTCAGCATGCCTGTTGTGATGTCCGTGCATCTACTGATGTGGCACAAAATGTATTTTTTCGGGTCATGTAATAACAACAATTACTTTCCAAACAATAATAGGGGAAGCATTGGACATGGTATAGTTCACGCGCAAGCCCGACATTCCAAGTTCAACTTCCACATCAAACTCATGTTCACAGATATCTGCACATTCATACATAATGTCCACAACCATGATTCACTTCAAAGCCAAAAAAATGTGAGGAGAGTTATAAATAAAGAAAATCCTCTACTAGTTCCTGCTACCAGTGCGAGCACAACAAGTCAAGACCATGCGTAAATTAATTATATTTTAGTCATTTTTTGTGTTCTAAAATGCCTGCCGGCTCGCGGAAGGACGTGTTGCCGGCACACGCGCGGATTCAATGAAGGCAGGCGGGGCAGTCTTAAGCTGGTTGCACGCGGCGAGGAGGCGTGCTCAGCCGGGCCTGCAGCGAGTGCGGCCCTCTTGGCCGGCGCGCCGGTTCAATGCCTGCGCTATGAGAGGTCGCGTCCGTGTCAGAGCAATTACGCGGCGAGGAGGCGTGCTCAGCTGACTATTCCTACAAAGGTGCTCCACCACGTACCCGGTACCCGCGAATGCAGCAATCGTGCACCTAGGGTTTTAGGGTTTATTTGTTAACGTCGCCTTTACGTAACACTCATGTGTGCGAGACAGCGAGAGGCCGACTGCGTGCGTGCGCCTCTTCTCTTCGTATATGTACTCCACCGTTTGTCTGGTGTCCAAAAAATTATAATAACTACTAGCAATGTGCCAATGCGTTGCCACACGATCAAAGTAGATTAATACATATTCACCGATTTGATAGAAAAAAGTCTAGTTTTGAAATACGTATATCACTAAAAATATGTTATGTTTCACTCAAAATATATTCCTTTGGCGGTTTTGATGAGATAAGGGAGGAATGTTGTTGGTTTCAAGATTCGAGAAGTGGTATATGTCTAATTTCTACTCTTACTAGCAAGATGCCCGTGCGTTGCACGGAACATCAAGATCTTGTGGGAGAAAAGGATGAACGAGGGAAGGCCTTATCTGCAAATGTGGTGAAGAGTGCGGGTAAATTGCCATATTTTCCTTCCTATCCGTCAGATATAAATCGGACGACCTACATTGCAGGATGGCAGGCCCACCATCATCACCAACTCTATTTTTTATCCCTACTCTTATAAAAAGCATTGTCGGTGATGATCGTGTGCCTGCCATCCTGCAATATAGGCCGTCCGATCTATATCTGACGGATAGGAAGGAAACTATGGCAATTTTGCAAAAAGATACCCACACCCCTCTCCACATTTGCAAATAAGGCCTTCCCTCGTTCATCCTTTTCCCCCACAAGATAAACTACTCATACAAATGCATCTTGATGTTCCGTGCAACGCATGGGCATCTTGCTAGTTGTTGCAAAAAGCCCATGTGTGTGTGAGAGAGAGGGAGAGTGGAGGAGGACGGAGTGCATGTGTGACAAAGACACAAGGAGTGTGTGTGCGATAGGTATCAGCTTAAAATGAGGCGATAGTGTGTGTGTGCATGATCGAGAGGGCGTGTCTCAAGAAGGGAAGAAAAAGATACATAGATACAAGGAGCGGGAGAGAGCCATGTATGCGATGGTGGAAGCACGAGTGTGCGGGTGTATAAACCTATCTAGAGGCTAGCTAGTCGATAAATGTTTGTGAGAGAAATACGAGTCGGGGTGCGAAAGCAAGAGTTTTGTGTGTGTGTGAGAGAGAGACGGTAGTCGGGAAGGGGAGTGGAAGCAGGAGTTGTGTGTGTGTGTCTGTGTGTGAGAGAGAGGAGACGGTAGTCGGGGTTGTCTGATCGGTAAACAAATGAATAATGTCAGTCTGGGATGGAGACGAAAAGGAGACCGCAACAAATGTTGTGTCTACAGGAGAGAGAGAGAGAGTAATTTTAGTGGTATGAGTCATATGTAGAGACATATAGGGTGTGTGAGAGAATCCCATAGAGAGAAAGACAAAGTGAAAGACGAGTGGAGACTGTGTGTGTGGCGGTGAAAAAGAAAGCTTAGGTACCGAGTGATACCAGAGAACAGTAGAGACGTGAGAGATAATGAAAACCGTGTAATGTATAATGATAGGGAGAGTGTGACACTTCTCAAGGGAGACGTCGAGAGACCATGTTTGCGAGGATAGGAGAAACATGAAGTGAGCGTGCGGGTGAGCTGGAGAAAAGAGAGTGATAGCTACCTGAAGGAGCATGCATGCGAGAGAGATGGGCGTGAAAGGAGTGAACAAAAAAGGGATTCAAATATTTGAATTCGAGATGATGATACATGTAATCCATACTCGAACCAAAATTGATCTATCAAACATGCATACTCATATGAATTCACGCACATCTATGTTATTTAATATGTAGATATTACTGATCCATACATTTTAGTAGAACATAATTTGGTTAAATTTTTTCGAATTCAACCTTAAGATTTCGAGATCGTTGTATTTGTAAATCATATTATACATATAAAGGAGCAGAATTCTTTGTTGTGCTTTTGAAAGTATATATAAAAAATGATGTATATAGAATGTAATTCCAATTGAAAATGGATCCCGCCCGAAAAAATAGAATACAAACGGGATTCGAATTGAGTTGGCACGGTAAACGTGCACTCTGCAAAATTTGAACGAAGCGGGGAAAGTCGCAGTAACCGCCCGAAACCAAAATCTGCGAGATGGAAATCACTACTGCCTATCCCTGCCACGCAAAGCCTATCTGCTGGATTTCTATAGGTTTCGATAGGGGTAGGTTTGTAATTTCACCCAAACGTGACGTAACCGCCTCTCACCCGGATTCATACACGGTGGGCGCCAAAACACAGTGTGTCCTCGGCCGAAATCGACTCCCTCCCCGATTCATATTCATACACGGTGGGCGCCAAAAACAAACTCTCGTCGGCAAATATTCGGTGTATGCGAGATTACCGTCCTATCCCCAACCGACTAATGTTGCTGTGATGTAGTAGAAATTTGAAACGGGGGCTAAGTTTGTAAATTTCCTCGCATTTGAGACAAGCGCGCCCTGAATACATGGTTCCCCCTTCCTCTCTACCTCCCTTTTCCCCATTCGTACTCCGTGGGCGCCAAAACACCCTCTCCACCCCACCCTCCTCCGTCCCGCCGTCCGCCACCCCATCCACCGCCGTCCTCCTCCACCATGCCGGAGCTGATACCCCGACGCCGCCGTCCATTACAAGAGATCGACCTCTCTCATCCACGGCTTCGGACCGGGATCCTTGCATCCCGTCCTCTCGCTTCATCCCCGCCGTCGTCCACCTTGCCGGCGCCGCTCCTACGACCGTCTCGTCCACCGCGCCCCGCCGCCACCGTCTACCCTCCTAGATCTGCTTCCACGCCGCCGACAGCCATCGCTACCGCAGCACCGTCAAATTCTCAGCAGATGCGTACACGGCGCCGCACCAGAGGCGGTACTCTTTCGTATCTGCTCAACTTATTTATCGCAGCAAGAAAATAGATCGCCACTGCTTTACTCTGATTTCTTGTCTTGGTTGCGAAGTTGCCTTTGTCCGGTTTGCACCTTCAGATCCGCCATGGCACGCTCAACACTATACTCCCAATGCTTATGGTTTTCCCCTTTTATATTCCACACTAGTTAAATCACAGTAGACTAAATTTCAAAATTGGGTCAGTCGATTTTTCAGAGCTCGCCGGAGTTCGCCGGTGCGATCGAAGGGGCTCGGGTGGTTGTGGGGCCTCGCCGAACGAAGAAAACTCGACGCGGGTGGGGGTTGGGGCGGGGGTGGGGGTGGGGTGGCGGAGGAACACAGGCGGTGGGGGCCGGTGGTCCGGCCGGCGGCCCGTGCGGTGTTCTGTATGGGAAGAATCAGAGACGAGGAAGAAGAAGGGTTAGGAGACGTAGGATCTTCATCCAACCGCCTGAAATGGTCGAGAGACAGCTGGGAGTTGCATTCTTAATGCGCTCTGGTTCATCATGTGTGGGCACTGCGCAACCAACATTTTATTATCCAAAATCTGCTTGCTCTTCTTTACCATGTTCCTCTTCCGTTCTTCTTTAATATGTACTCTCTCCGTTCCTAAATACAAGTCTTTGTATAGATTCCACCATGGACTACATATGGAGCAAAATGAGTGAATCTACACTCTAAAATGTATCTGGATACATCTGTATGTGATCCATAGTGGAAATCTCTACCAAGACTTATATTTTGGAACGGAGGGAGTATGATAGTAGTACAGTATGTTCCTTGTACTGAAGATGAGCAGGGACATTTGCAGTGTAGAGGTCTATACGGTCGGTTGTGATGGACACTTTGAGCCTCTTTGATTCGTAGGATCTTGTAAACATAGGAATAGGATTTGTAGTGGCCTGCCCACTTGAATCCTATAAGAATAGCAAGGAAATGCGGGGAGCTGTGTCGCCTTTGAGAGTTACACTGATATTAACAGTACCGCACCTTCACTTGAAGAGAGCTGGTATCCGAAGCCTTTCTAGCCGTACCGGCAATACTAGCACATATATTCCAGCAAGTTCCACTTTGCTGATTTTACTCTGATGCTTAAGGTTTTCCCGTTATATCTACACTATGATCTGTGTAGCTGCTTTGTGTCGCACTAGCAGCAGTCCACTCTTGAAGCTAAACACTGCAATGACTTACAAAATTGGCACCAAGGCATTGAGTGCCATTCTGGATGCAATGAAACTCATACGCTCCCCACCTGTTGATTCTTGTTCAGAATATGATCCTAATGACTATTCTAACCTCGAGGAGTCAAAGGCAGATGGCCTGTCCTGTTCACCCATCAAGGTGCCTGTTCTAATTTGGCAATGTTTTATTGATTGCGGGTATCTTGCATATGTTGTCTTGCATTTCTTCTACTTTGTTGCACCGCCATCTGCTTAGTTTACTCATCATATATGTCGAGATGCCATGCCCATCCATTATCAATACATATTCCATCTGTCATCATACCATGTTTTTCCACTCAAATGTTGTTCTTGTGCATCAGACATCAAAAAGGAAGAGGGTGATTGCCGAACCTGAAGGAGCACCAGCAAAGTCCTTGAAAAACGTGGTGGTGCCGGAGAAATCAGACAGCACCCCACTTATATTGGCTGTACAACCAGTGACACAAAACGTAGGACCGACTCCAGCAGACTGTACCCATACTTCACTGGCCACACCACTAGCCCCACCACACAGGACCTGCACTCCAGCAAAAGGTATACCGATTTCATTTGCCATAGCACCAGCTGTACCACAGAAAAATCCCACTCCAGCAAAAAGTACAGCAAGTCCACCGGCCGAAGACCTATCCCAACTGCAGAGACGGCCAATTCCTGCAGATTGGAACCCCATTCCATTTATTCCCAGTTTAAAAGACAATGCTTTCAATGTTGTTAGGGACTACGTGCATATATTCCCATCATGGGAAGATTATTGTGAAGACAAACACCATTTTCACATCTTCCTGTCCAACTTACGTGTAAGTGCTATTATTCATGGTTATTATTTTCCTGTTTTCTGCTGATTGAACACATCAATGATTTACATTACATTGTTGTAACTAGGCGAGGGTCAATCTGGATAGTCATGACGAGCAAAGCTTGCTTGTGCTTTTCAAGGAAGCATTGCAGCAGTATCGGTGTTACCTGAGGAAATCACACTTTGATGGCAAGTCTATAAACGAATTTCCGGTGAAGTCTCCTGTGCTAAATTTAGAAGACATTGAATGGAAAAACCTTGTTATGCACTGGTCTCGTTCCCAGGATGAGGTACTGTCTATGAAATCACATGACAATTTGAACTTCTACTTTTCCGCATGTGCCTTACGGATCTTTTTTGCAGGAAATCTGCTCGAAGAAGAATTCCGGTTTGACAAGAACGACAGGATATCGCAAATATGCTGCCCGCTGCTTTGCTCTTGTTAGTACCTGTTGTCCTGTATCACTGTACTTGCATACATACCTGGTTCATTATGTGACAGCAGTATGCATGATAGCTTGCTTATCAATTGTTCGCTCCAAATTATCTGATCTGTATGAATGGTTACATTAGTGTAGAATATATCCAATGCCAATGTTTTTTAGCTCTGCATTGTTCTTGTAAGTACATGTTGTCCTTTATCAGTGTACTTATAATGACAGGTAGTTGTTCATGTACCATCACTCTGCAGCTTATTTTCCTTTGCCCTCCATTTTCTACACATCAGATCTATATTTACTCTTACCATAAGGTTGGTACTGAAGAAGTTTAGCTGTGCATTGCTCTTGGCTGTACCTTTTGCCTGTATCGCTGCACTTACATTTATAGCTACTTGGTTATGTAGCATCACTCTTCATCTTATCTTAAATATTCTCCATTTTTTCGTATATTATCACATCTATATTTACTCTTAACAAAATGTAGAATAAAGGCAATGCTTTTGAAGAAGATTCTGTGGTAAACTTCTTGAATTGCCCCCCCCATCAGCATGGACAAGGCCTTTATAGAGCCTGTCTTCACCAATAATGTAAGTTTGTCCATCTCAAGCCTTCAAACTTTGTTGTATATATTTGGTTAGGCATGACTGCAACAGCTGTTTATTTTTGGTGTTTGCATCAAATTGCTTGTTTAAAGTTTATTATGTAGTTCATAAACAAAAGTTTGTCCTTTCTCAATTTAAGTTTTCAGTTGTACAACCAAGTTCCTTCTTCATACCATGTAAATTAAACTATACAGAGCAAGTGATCTTCTTTTGCACTGCATGTATGCTTCTGTTCTTCATCCGTAATCCAGTGGTGTGGTGAACCTACCCACTACAGCACAATGTCATATTCTGCAATGTCTTAACTATGAACAATGTCATATCATTCTACTATTATTTAAACCGTCTCTTTATTTGCCAATCTGAAATGGTATAAATTGACAGCACACTAACCATTGATACTTATGAGTTCTTGATCTGTAATCCAGTGGTGTCGTGAAGCTGCCAACTCCTTCACAATGTCATTTCCTGCCATGTCTTGACCTGAACAATACCATATTGTGTTAATGCAATTTTAAACTGTGTCACTTTATTCGTCAGTAAGAAATGTGATGAATTGTCAGCACTGATACTTTTATGTGCAAAACCTGTCATCTGTCTGCTTGTTTATCTTTCAGAGTGAGGAAGATATAAGTGTTGAACAAGCGCAGTCTCATCATCTTGCTCAGCTGCTTGCGCTGCAGCTCCCCAGCAGGGCTAACCTTTCTTGAACTCTATTGAAGTGCTGTCGGTTTTGTATATTATTTTGTCGGCGTGTTTATTTGCACTGGTGGCGATCTTTGATGCCCAGTGTATGTAATCTGCTGTCTGCTTGTGCTTTATTATCATAGTGGCGAACTTTGATGCCCAGTGGATGTAATATGCCGTAATTTCTTTATTGTATAGTCTAGGTTTTTTCTTATTCACGATGCTGCAGTTATTTTACTGTATATATATCCTGTCTTCGCAGTAAACCGGCCAAACCGTAAAATTACGGTACATAATCGGGCCGTCATGCAATCACGATGTAGGTTGGGCCTGAAACGTGCCGAACAGCTCACGGGCCGGCAGCAGCCCGAAATGAACCCCGGCCCATGATTGTGCGAATCAAATCACGGGCTTTTAACAGGCCAAAATTGTCTCGGTCCTTGTTTGGCCCAATCAGATATCGGCTGCGAGCAGGCCGGATGCAAACCGGGCCGTAGTTAGGCCCAACTATATGACGGGCTTTTAACAGGCCGAAATTAATATAGGGCCGAAATGTTAAACGGGCCCTTAACAGGCCAAAACTAATATCAGGCCGAATTACTAAGTGGGCCTTTAGCAAGTGGGCCCAAAAGCATAGTGTCCAGTTGACGGGCCGAATCTGATATGGGCCATAATTGAGCCCAAAGCCTCTTAAAGGGCCGGACCTGATCTGGGCCGTAATTTGGCCCAGAACGTGGTAGGCTTTTAACGGGCCGGATCTCATATGGGCCACTATTAGGCCCGGAGCGTGGCAGGCCATTAATGGACCGGATCAAATATGGGCCGGCATTTGGCCCAAAACATGGCAGCCAGTTAATGGGCCGGCCTACTAGGGTCCTCAAAATCTTGTGGGCCTACAGCTGGGCCGGCCCATTAATGTCGGCGAAATCTCGTGGGCCTTTAGCTGGGCCGGCCCATTATGATCCGCAAGAATCTTGTGGGCCTTTACCTGGGCCGGCCCATTATGGCACACAAAAATCTTGTGGGCCTTTACCTGGGCCGGCCCATTATGGCCCGCAAAATCTTGTGGGCCTTTAGCTGGGCCAGCCCATTATGGTCTGCAAAATCTCGTGGGCCTTTAGCTGGGCCGGCCCATTATGGTCCGCAAAATCTTGTGGGCCTTCAGTTGGGCCGGCCCATTTAAACTTGATGGGCCGGTCCACGTGTCAACATATCATAGGCGCGTCTCGCCCATTGGATGAGTGACACCTGTGCCAACGCGGACCTGACACATGTCTCCTCCAGCCAATGATGATTTTACACGTGGAAAATCCCCATTGGTCGGGGCTGTTAACGGGTTATCGGATCCAAAACCCGACCCGATAGCTTAACGGCGTTCCATTACGGTGGATGCCACGTGTCGATCACCCTTGACGAAAGCACTTCTGTGACGCGCGATTTATCGTCATGGAAGTGGACACTTCCGTGATGATAATTTTGGTAATGTCATGGAACACTTCTACGACAGCACAGGTATGACTATCTTGATTCTGTCATAAATTTGTCATGGATGTACATGCATGACAAAAAACGCGACCTACTGTGACAAACACGTATCCTCACGGAAGTGTATTTTTTTGTAGTGCTTTCTGTGAACTGCTTGTTCCTCTAGTGCTTGTACCCTTGCGTGCAGCTTCTGCAGTTGGCTCTGCTCCACTTTCCTCTTCCTCTCCCGGCCTTTGTAATCGCCTGCGTCGGGAAACCCAGCCTTCCACAAAACGGAGCCTGGCGTGCCTCGTGTCCGTCCAGGGTGCTCAAGATTCCTGAGGGCCTGTGTGAGCTCGTTGTTCTCTCTGTCAGGAATGAACGTCCCTTGCTACGCTATGTCGATATACTGCTGAAGCCTCATGATGAGTGTTTCCGGTTGCTGGTTCGTCCAAACGCACTTTCCTGTTTCAGGGTCCAAGGTTCCCCCAACCCCGAAGAACCAAGTCCTTGAACGGTCTAGCCAGTTCAATGTCTGTGGTTCGACCCCTTTATCAAGCAGGTCATTCTCAGCCTTGTCCCACATCGGCCGGGCTTTGAGGTAGCCACCTGACCCCATGCGATGGTGAAGCTCCTTCTTTGCAGCATTTTTCTTGTTTGTCGTTGACATCTTCTTACTCTTCTCCAATGTCTTCTGGGCCACAAATGCCTCCCAGTGATCTCTTATCTTCTCAAATCGGCCGGTGAATTGTGGAGTCTTTTCTTTGTCGACAAACATTGATTTCAACTCATTCTTCCACCTCCTGAATAGATCTGCCATCTTCTTAAGAGCATGAGCCTTGACCAATGGCTCTATAACTGGCTTCTCCGGATCCTCCTCTGGCGGTAGGGTGAAATTTGCCTTCAGCGCGGTCCAAAGATCATCTTTCTGCCTATCGTTGACATAAGACACCTCAGGGTCTTCGTTCTTAGGCTTATACAATTGGTGGATGCTGATCAGGATCATGTCCCTAACAAGAACCCCGCACTGAGCAGAAAATGTTTCCTTGGTCTGGATGGGTTCAATCGGTTGGTCTTGATGACCCACAAGTATAGGGGATCTATCATAGTCCTTTTGACAAGTAAGAGTGTCGAACCCAACGAGGAGCAGAAGGAAATGATAAGCGGTTTTCAGCAAGGTATTCTCTGCAAGCACTGTAACAGATAGTTTTGTGATAAGGTAATTTGTAACGGGTAACAAGTAATGAAAGTAAATAAGGTGCAGCAAGATGGCCCAATCCTTTTTGTAGCAAAGGACAAGCCTGGACAAACTCTTATATAGAGAAAAGCGCTCCCGAGGACACATGGGAATTATCGTCAAGCTAGTTTTCATCACGCTCATATGATTCGCGTTCGGTACTTTGATAATTTGGTATGTGGGTGGACCGGTGCTTGGGTGCTGTCCTTACTTGGACAAGCATCCCACTTATGATTAACTCCTATCGCAAGCATCCACAACTACAAAAGAAGTATTAAGGTAAACCTAACCACAACATGAGACATATGGATCCAAATCAGCCCCTTACGAAGCAACGCATAAACTAGGGTTTAAGCTTCTGTCACTCTAGCAACCCATCATCTACTTATTACTTCCCAATGCCTTCCTCTAGGCCCAAATAATGGTGAAGTGTCATGTAGTCGACGTTCACATGACACCACTAGAGGAAAGACAACATACATCTCATCAAAATATCGAACGAATACCAAATTCACATGACTACTAATAGCAAGACTTCTCCCATGTCGTCAGGAACAAACGTAACTACTCACAAATCATATTCATGTTCATAATCAGAGGGGTATTAATATGCATAATGGATCTGAACATATGATCTTCCACCAAATAAACCAACTAGCATCAACTACAAGGAGTAATCAACACTACTTGTAACCCACAGGTACCAATCTGAGATTTGGGACAAAGATTGGATACAAGAGATGAACTAGGGTTTGAGAGGAGATGGTGCTGGTGAAGATGTTGATGGAGATTGACCCCCTCCCTATGAGAGGATCGTTGGTGATGACGATGGCAATGATTTCCCCTCCCGGAGGGAAGTTTCCCCGGCAGAACAGCTCTGCCGGAGCCCTAGATTGGTTCCGCCAAGGTTCCGCCTCGTGGCGGCGGAGTTTCTTCCCGAAAGCTTGCTTATGATTTTTTCTCGGACGAAAGACTTCATATAGCAGAAGATGGGCACCGGAGGCCTGCCAGGGGGCCCACGAGGCAGGGGGCGCGCCTCCCACCCTCGTGGCCAGGGTGTGGCCCCCCTCTGGTAGTTTCTTCACTCAGTATTTTTTATTAATTCCAAAAATGACTTTCGTGAAGATTCAGGACTTTTGGAGCTGTGCAGAATAGGTCTATAATATTTGCTCCTTTTCCAGCCCAGAATCCCAGCTGTCGGCATTCTCCCTCTTCATGTAAACCTTGTAAAATAAGAGAGAATAGGCATAAGTATTGTGACATAACGTGTAATAACAGCCCATAATGCAATAAATATCAATATAAAAGCATGATGCAAAATGGATGTATCAACTCCCCCAAGCTTAGACCTCGCTTGTCCTCAAGCGGAAGCCGATAACGATAAATATGTCCACATGTTTAGAGATAGAGGTGTCGACAAAATAAAATATGGACATGAGGGCATCATGATCATTCTTATAACAGCAACATATATGGATATTGTCATATGATTTCTTATGCTCAAGTAATAATCTATTCACAATTTCAAATATGAATCAGAAACTTCATTGAGAACTAACAAACTATAATCTCAGTCATTGAAGCAATTGCAATTTATCATAACATCGGAAAAAGTCAATATAAGAGCTTTTCAGCAAGTCCACATACTCAACTATCATTTAGTCTTTCACAATTGCTAACACTCACGCAATACTTGTGGTTACGGAGTTTTAATCGGACACAGAGAAAGATAGGGGCTTATAGTTTCGCCTCCCAACCTTTTACCTCAAGGGTAATGTCAAAAATAATAGTTCATGCCAACTTACATCCAATTGGATATATGTATCAGGATCTTTCCAACACAATGTGCTTGCCAGAGGATAAAATGTAAAAAGTAAAGGTGAAGATCACCATGACTCTTGCATAAGGTAAAAGATAAAAGTAAAAGATAGGGCCTTCGCAGAGGGAAGCAGAGGTTGTCATGTGCTTTTGGTTGGATGCACGAAATCTTAATGCAAAAGAACGTCACTTTATATTGCCACTTGTGATGTGGACCTTTATTATGCAGTCCGTCGCTTTTATTTCTTCCACATCACAAGATCGTATAAAGCTTATTTTCTCCACACTAATAAGTCATACATATTTAGAGAGCAATTTTTATTGGATGCAACAATGACAACTTACTTGAAGGATCTTACTCAATCCATGGGTAGATATGGTGTACTCTCATGGAAAAGCTGGGTTTAAGGGTATTGGAAGCACAAGTAGTATCTCTACTTGGTGCAAAGAATTGGCTAGCATGAGGGAGAAAGGCAAGCTCAACATGTTGGATGATCCATGACAATATACTTTATTTCGGATATAAGAAAACATAACCCATTATGTTGTCTTCCTTGTCCAACATCAACTCTTTAGCATGTCATATTTTAATGAGTGCTCACAATCATAAAAGATGTCCAAGATAGTATATTTATATGTGAAACCTCTCTTTCTTTATTACTTCCTATTAATTGCAATGATGTCCAAAGCTATGTTTGTCAACTCTCAACAACTTTTAATCATCATACTCTGTATATGTGAAGTCATTACTCTCCATAAGATCAATATGATCTCCTTATTTATTTTTATTCTTTTCTTTTCTTTTATTCCCTCAATATCATAGCAAAATAATCAAGCCCTTGACTCAACACTAATCTTTATTATATATAGCTCACAGACTCGATTACATAGAGGGATCATAAAGCAAAACTCAAAACTAAATCATACTAAAACTTTATTCTACTAGATCAAGATATTACTAAAAGGATCGAACTAAGAAAAATGGTAAAGATAGGAGTGTGATGGTGATACGATACCTGGGCACCTCCCCCAAGCTTGGCAGTTGCCAAGGGGAGTGCCCATACCCATGTGATTATATCTCTTTTGCTGGTGAAGGAGATGGAGTTGTTGATGATGTAGGCTTGTCGTCCCTCTTCCAAGGCATAGGCTCACCATCATAGAAGGATGATCGAGTCTCTGGGATCCTTAAATCTGCAGCCAAACTCATCCTCTTGAATCTATATTCATACTCATAGTTTTGGTTTTGCAGGTCATAGGTCTGGGCTTGGAGATGCTCGATTTTCTCATGAAGCTTGAAGATGGCCTCCCCAATGTCCTTGACGTCCAGCTTGTGGTTGTTGGTGAACTCCGTGATCATTATGTGATTGGAGTCTAGTCCACGCTACACCATCTCCTGACACTTGAAAACTTGTTGCCCCATTGCCTCGAGCCTTCTCTCCACACTTCCGGTCCTCCTTGGTCCCTCAACATCGCGGATGTGCAGCAACACCTCCTGCATCTCGATGGTTTGAGGATTTGCAACACTTCCGCGAGGTAGGGGTTGATGACCTTCTCGAAGAACTTGTCCTTGGGGGCACTTGGAGACCGTCGGTGTCAAAACCGGCGGATCTCAGGTAGGGGGTCCCGAACTGTGCGTCTAAGGTCGATGGTAACAGGAGACGGGGAACACGATGTTTACCCAGGTTCGGGCCCTCTCTGTGGAGGTAATACCCTACTTCCTACTTGATTGATCTTGATGAATATGAGTATTACAAGAGTTGATCTACCACGAGATCGTAATGGCTAAACCCTAGAAGTCTAGCCTGTATGACTATGGTAATGAGTATATGCTTTCCGGACTAACTCCTCCGGTTTATATAGACACCGAGAGGAACTAGGGTTTACATAGAGTCGGTTACATAAGAAGGAATCTTCATAGTCGGTCGCCAAGCTCGCCTTCCACGCCAAGGAGAGTCCAATCCGGACACGGGTATAGTCTTCGGCCTTCATGTCTTCACGACCCATTAGTCCGGCCCATGGATAACAGGCCGGACACCCGAGGACCCCTTAGTCCAGGACTCCCTCAGTAGCCCCTGAACCTGGCTTCAATGACGAGGAGTCCGGCGCGCAGATTGTCTTCGGCATTGCAAGGCGGGTTCCCTTCTATCCGAACTTCAAGGTAGTCTTCGGATGCGATGATAGTATCCGGACCTGTCACACACACCATACACAACAGCAGAGAGAATATATTTTTACACGAGTTCCACCCGCTGACAGCGTGACATCACGTCTGTCCGGTCATAATTTCGAATCGTTTTTCGTCTGCCGCTCCATGTTTCGAGACGCGGTTGCCATTGACACGTCTTGTCGAAGCAGAGATCGTGTCCCCTTATTGCGGGATTTTCGTAAATGCTGGCGTGGGTGACCCAACCGTGTCGTTTGCATGGCCCTTGGGAATAGGCGAGTTTAAGGCGAGTGGGGAGGCGCTTGATATTCATGGCCTTTATAAGGGGATAAGGACTCCCTTTCCTAACCCACACCTCCGTTCCTCCTCAGCCCTTCCGTCCCTGAGCTCCAGCGCCCAAGCTTTAGCCTCGTCCGAGAAAGCACTCCAAAGATGTCCGGATCCGGAGCTGGAGGCAAGTGGATGGCTGCTACCTCTTGAGCACTGCGTTGGTTTTCCCTTGAAGAGGAAAGGGTGATGCAGCAAAGTAGCGTAAGTATTTCCCTTAGTTTTTGAGAACCAAGGTATCAATCCAGTAGGAGTCCACGCGCGAGTCCCTCGCACCTACACAAACAAACAAGAACCTCGCAACCAACGCGATAAAGGGGTTGTCAATCCCTTCACGGTCACTTACGAGAGTGAGATCTGATAGAGATGATAGGATAATATTTTTGGTATTTTTATGATAAAGATGCAAAGTAAAATAAAAAGCAATAAAAATAGCTAAGTGTTGGAAGATTAATATGATGGAAAATAGACCCGGGGGCCATTTCACTAGTGGCTTCTCTCAAGATAGCATAAGTATTTGCGATGGGTAAACAAATTACTGTCGAGCAATTGATATAATTGAGCATAGTTATGAGAATATCTAGGTATGATCATGTATATAGGCATCACGTCCGAGACAAGTAGACCGACTCCTACCTGCATCTACTACTATTACTCCACACATCGACCGCTATCTAGCATGCATCTAGAGTATTAAGTTCATGAAGAACATAGTAACGCATTAAGAAAGATGACATGATGTAGAGGGATAAACTCATGCAATATGATATAAACCCCATCTTTTTACCCTCGATGGCAACAATACAATACGTGCCTTGCTGCCCCTACTGTCACTGGGAAAGGACACCGCAAGATTGAACCCAAAGCTAAGCACTTATCCCATTCAAGAAAGATCAATCTAGTAGGCCAAACCAAACTGATAATTCGAAGAGACTTGCAAAGATAACCAATCATACATAAAAGAATTCAGAGAAGATTCAAATATTGTTTGTAGATAATCTTGATCATAAACCCACAATTCATCGGATCCCGACAAACACACCGCAAAAGAAGATTACATCGAATAGATCTCCACAAGAGAGGGGGAAAACATTGTATTGAGATCCAAAAAGAGAGAAGAAGCCATCTAGCTAGTAACTATGGACCTGAAGGTCTGTGGTAAACTACTCACACTTCATTAGAGAGGCCTTGGAGATGATGTAGAGGCCCTCCGTGATCAATGCCCCCTCCGGTGGAGCGCCGGAAAAGGCCCCAAGATGAGATCTCACGGCTACAGAAAGTTGCGGCGGTGGAATTAGGTTTTTGGCTCCGTCTCTGGTAGTTTGGGGGTACGTAGGTATATATAGGAGGAAGAAGTACGTCGGTGGAGCAACGAGGGGCCCACGAGGTGGAGGGCGTGCCTGGGGGGGGGGGGGTAGGCGCGCACCCCTACCTCGTGCCTTCCTCATTCGTTGCTTTGCGTAGACTCCAAGTCCTCTGGATCACGTTCGTTCCGAAAATCACGTTCCCGAAGGTTTCATTCCGTTTGGACTCCGTTTGATATTCTTTTTCTGTGAAACTCTGAAATAGGCAAAAAACAACAATTCTGGGCTGGGCCTCCAGTTAATAGGTTAGTCCCAAAAATAATATAAAAGTGTATAATAAAGCCCAATAATGTCCAAAACAGAATATAATATAGCATGGAACAATCAAAAATTATAGATACGTTGGAGACGTATCAATGGCCTCCTCTGTTAGGAAGAGGGATATCAAGGAGCTCCGGGAGGCCGGATATCTGGCCAAGGAGGTCGCTCATAGACTCCCTGCCAGGGGACAGATCGTCCCTACTCCAGAGCCCCACGAGAGGGTTGTGTTTCTCACACATTTCGTCCGCGGGCTGGGCTTCCCTCTTCATCCCTTCGTCTGTGGACTGATGTTTTACTATGGGCTAGACTTCCATGACCTAGCCCCCAACTTCGTTCTCAACATCACGGAATTCATTGTCGTGTGTGAGGCCTTTCTCCGCATCCCTCCTCATTTCGGCCTATGGCTGAAGACCTTCAATGTGAAGCCGAAGGTGGTGAGCGGCCAACAAGCAGAGTGCGGAGGCGCCATGGTGGGCAAGATGCCTAACGTTACCTGGCCCGAAGGCTCATTCACGGAGACGGTGAAGGGGTGGCAATCGGGGTGGTTCTATATCACCGAGCCGCGCGACGCCAACTGGGCGGCGGCCCCCGAATTCCGATCCGGAATCCCGATGCGGCTCACCTCCTGGCAAGAGAGGGGCCTAACCTGGGGTCCCTCGGACAAGCTGACTGGGCTCTAGACGTGCGTCCAGAACATGATAGACAGGAAGATTAGGCTCGTCAACATGGTCCAGGTCATGCTCACTCGTTGGGTCCTTCCGTGCCAACGCCGAACTTGCTATCTGTGGGAGTACGATCCGGCCAAGCACCAGACGCTACTAGAGCTATTCGGCACGACGCACGAAGAAATCTGGAAAGTGCTCTTCAAGGCCGGCGAGACGCCACCGCCCACGACCGAGGATCGCGGGCTTAGCTTAAAACGCCAGGCTAACCTGGTAAGTTCTTTTAATGTTTTCAAGGTGTACCCTTTACTAGCATATTTTGGGAAAAAGCCTAAGATTTCCTACCCATGTTTTCAGGCCTGGATCAAGGTAGCAGAGGGGATTAACTGTCCGGCTCCGCTGCCCGAAGACCAAGAATTCCCATTACTGACGATAATGCTTTTTCCAGCACCTTATGAGGTGCCAGAGAAGACGGCCAACGAGGCGGCCAAAGGGGCCAAGAGGGGCCCTCACCGAAGAGGCGCTCCAGACGTGACGTCCGAAGACGAGACTTCCTCTTCGTCCGCTGACGACGATGACGAAGAGGAAGAAGAAGACGACTCCCCACCTAAAGTGGGGAGGAAGAAGAGAGCGGCCCCCACGAGTCCGGAGGCGAAAGCACCTAAGAGGGTTTAAAGTTCCCTCGCAAATAACTCCGTGTGGGATGTTGATAGCAGTCGGGAGCGACCTCGCCGGACCAAGCCTCGGGCCGCCTCGTAAGTACCAGAATCTGAAAACGTCTGGCCTTCCCGGTTTGTGATATTGATATACCTTAAACCTTGTCCTCGCAGTCCGGCACGCGATGGCTCCCCGCGATCCTCGACAGAGGGATCGCTAGACTCAAAGGAGATGGCTAGCATGTCTCCGCCACCTGCTCATTCCGTCTCTCCCAAGGGTGACGACGAGGTGGTGTCGCAAAAGACCTTCCCCGACCGGGGGGAGCTTCCGGAGATCGTCGGGGTGGCGCCCCAGGACGATTCCTCAGTCGCCGGACACATGGGGGAAAAGCCCCTATGGGGACTGGTGACGGGGGCCGAGTTCCCTTCGGACCTGAGCCGAATACCATTCCGGAGATCTGCGCGGCTCCGGAGTCCAGCGAACGGCATTCCCAAAAGGAGGGAATGTGCATGTTCCGCCGGTGATCTCTATCCAACCAATGGTACCGGATAATCTACTAGAGGCGCTACGAGGCGCCTCTATTGTGGATGAACATCGTGCCTTTATGGGCACGGTAATAGAGAAGGTTCAGTTCGTCAAAAGCAGACTGACCGAGGCCTGCACTAGCCTTCTATCAGGCTTTGAGGTAAGTAATGTGGTTGTAATAAGAATGTCACAGTATAGACAGTAGCCCCTGATGCTCTATTTGGTGTTCGGAAAGAAAAAGCCGAACAGAGGATCAAGAGGAAATATCGCAGGAGTCTAACATAAGTTGTCTATGTGAATACGCAGGTATCGCTGCAGGCTGCTACCGCTCATGCTGCGGAGGTGTCCGGACTGAAGCGGAAACTAGAGCGGTCCGAGGAGGAGCTCGGCCTCGTGAAGAAGCAGCTGGAGGATAGCCAAGGTATGCAGTAACTTGTGGGTATATTTTAAGAAAAAATGAATAGTCCGTCCGAACTAAAGTGTCATAAACTTTATTAGGGGCCACAACCGAGGTGGCAGCCCTCAAGAAGGCGTTAGCCGAGGCCGAGAACAAAGCGGCCAAGGAACGCGCCGCGCGCGAGAAGCACGAGGCCCGTGTTGGCGAGGCGCAGCAACAGCTCCAGGGTGCGATCGAGAGATTTGAGTCCTTGGAGCGCGATTGTAAGGCGCAAGAGTCAGAACTGGTGAAGGCCCGCCAGAGCGCACAGGATACACGAGCCGAAGCCCAGAACGCCCTCCAGGAAATTCAGGTGGCCAAGAAGATTGCGGCGGGTAAGTCTTTCACCATGCAAAGCAAGTGTGTAGAAGAAACTTTCCTTGTACTTATCCGAATTTGGGTTTTCCAGGGGCGTTTACGGATCTGCCGTGCAGTATATCGGATGCTGCAGAGCATTATAGAGCCGAAGAAGGGATGTCTACAGAGAAGCTATTCTGGTCCCAATATCTTGGACCTGAACATCCGGTGCCCTTCAGCGACCAGCTAAAGCAGTTGGTCGAGCTGCACAGGTTGGCAGAGCTAGCCATGAAGGACCTGATAGTCCGGCTGTGGCCTACTGAGCCTATGCCTAGCAGCTACTTTGGACTTGTTAAGCGGCTTGTAAGTGCCTGTCCGCGGCTCGAAACCGTGAAGCGGCCGGTCTGTATTGAAGGTGCGCGTATGGCATTTACCCGCGTCAAGATGCATTGGGCAAAGCTCGACGCCAAGAAGCTGATGACCGAGGGGCCGCCGGAGGGCAAGGAGCATCATCGACCCGAGCTCTATTTTGATGGTGTGCCGGAGGGGTCCCGCCTTGTGGCGGAGCAATGTTCGAAGGATGTTATATTCCCATGAGAACATTTGTATTATCCTGTCCTGTAATGTGGAACAATGATGTTATGTATTATAATGCTTGCGATTTACATTTTACCTCCTGTGCGGCCGTTTATGAAATCCCAGGGTTGACCAGTCGTCGGCTTCTACCCCCACGTAGATAGTATGGGGGTGTTCGGGATAAATCTAAACACTCTTTACTCCACATTCTGATCCTTAAAGGAGGTGTTTAGCGCAACGAACAAGGCAATCAGACTATGCAGCCTTTACCGCCCTCACTTAGCCATAGGAGTTTGACAATTAAGAAAGCTGGCGAAGCCCCTGGTATTCGGAAGGTTTAACTAGGGGCATTGTACACGCCTAATCGGAGGAACCGATTCTTCACAAGAAGCGGAAAAAATCTCTAACGATTTGGAACCTCTCGAACAGCTGACCAGCTCTCGCCGCATCATGATAGTCAGTTTTCGGCTTTCTCTACTGAGGTGCTCGTCCGGAAGAACCGGGACACAATCGCAGTGGTTCTCCCTTTACTACCCTAGCCGATATAGCGGAATGTAAGGTAGTAAGCACAGGAGCCGGGCAACCCAACTATTGACCAAAGACATGATTCGGAGCCGATGCATATAATGCTATAAGTTCGGGGTGCCGAACTATACTGTAAAAGTGTTCAGACTTTTATTGCCTGGACTTCAAGCAGTTTAGCTTTAACCGTGTTAATGGTCTCACATTCTTGGTTTATAGAGAATCAAAGTTGATTTACCAATGAGTCGCGAAATGCTATGGTTCTTCCATATGATTTCTGAATTTATTCAGAAGTAATTCGTCGAGATCGTGCACCCTTTTCTTATTCCGTAGTGCGGGGTGTAATGAAGCCCCTGGCGTAGTAATACGTACCATGGTGTACGTGTGCAATGTGTAATGAGTACAAAGGTGAGGAAACAGGAAAATGAAGTAATAAGCTGACACTACCATTTATTCACCATTGTGATGTAATTAGTACGTCGAGGCATACTTTGTGCAAGTAATGCGATAAGTAAGGCTATTTGACATGCCGCAACCAAGGGCGAGCTGCGTGCGGGTATGTAAAACAAGTATGGCAATCATTTAGTAGAGACCACCTAGGGATTCCCTTGTATGCCAGAGCTCCTTGCCTCCTTGGTGTGTTCTGCAAGCGGGTCGTCCGCATAGACCTCGAAAAGAGAAAAAACCTATAATACAAAGAAAAGGTTAAGGCGCGCGACTCCCAGGGTCGGTCAAGCCACACTGTGGATCGCGAGTGAGTTATGCCTCCGTCAGTACCCATGGGGTTTTGAGTGCGTAATTATGTACGCGCGGTACAAATGCCATTTCCTCATCGGGGCTGGGACGGAGGCCTAGTTTACTAATTCAGCTCTTGACGAACCGAGCTGCCCTGTTGCAGTGTAGTCCGGACCTTCTTAATGATGTCCAGGGGCTTGGCGGCTGGATTATGGTGCCGCTTGAGAAGGCCTCTCTGTACTTCTGCTGCTAGGGCTGCGGTGTGCTCCTCTGTATGGAGGGAACGTTCCGTGTTTCCATTTACTGTAATGACGCCACGTGGATCGGGCGTCTTAAGCTTGAGATAAGCATAATGTGGCACCGCGTTGAATCTAGCAAACGCAGTTCGTCCGAGCAGTGCGTGGTAGCCGCTGCAGAAGGGGACGATATCGAAGATTAGCTCTTCGCTTTGGAAGTTATTCGGGGAACCGAAGACCACCTCCAGCATGATTGAGCCCGTACAACGGGCCTCTACGCCTGGTATGACTCCTTTAAAGGTAGTTATCGTGGGCTTGATTCGTGAGGGATTAATACCCATTTTGCGTATTGTATCCTGATTGAGCAGGTTTAGGCTGCTACCACCGTTCATTAGGACTCGTGCCATGTGAAATCCGTCGATGATTGGGTCGAGTACCAATGCGGCCGAACCGCCATGACGGATGCTAGTTGGATGATCTCGACGATTAAAGCTGACCGGGAATGATGACCATGGGTTGAATTTTGGGGCGACTGGCTCTACCGCATAGACGTCCCTGAGTGCGCGCTTGTGCTCCCTTTTGGGGATGTCTGTAGCATATATCATGTTCACCGTTTTGACTTGAGGCGGGAATTTCTTCTGCCCCCCAGTGTTCGGCTGCCGGGGCTCCTCGTCATCGTCCTCGCTCTGTGATTCCCCTTCCTTGTTTCTGCTATTTACCTTGCTGACTTGCTTAAAGACCCGGCAATCTCTGTTAGTATGGTTGGCCGGCTTGTCTGGGGTGCCATGTATCTGGCACGGACGATCGAGTATGCGGTCCGTGCCTTGGAAGTTGTCGAGAAAGGCTTCTTCCAGATCCTCCCAGCCGCCGATGGAATTTTCAGGCAGGCTGTTCAGCCAGTGTCGAGCTGGTCCTTTGAGCTTTAATGGGAGGTATTTGATAGCATGGAGGTCGTCCCCACGGGCCATATGAATGTGGAGAATAAAGTCTTCGATCCATACTGCGGGATCAGTTGTTCCGTCGTATGATTCAATATTGACGGGTTTGAACCCCTCGGGGAATTCATGATCCATTACTTCGTCTGTAAAGCAAAGAGGGTGTGCGGCGCCTCTATATCGGGCCGCGTCGCGGTGCGCCTCCGATGGAGTCCGCCTGCGGTTATCGGCCCGGGCGTGATTGGGTTTTTCATGTCCGAATAGGTAGCCGTCGTCGCAAGTCAAAGAACGTCCTTGCAATCCGTAGATTGATCTGCTGAGTCCTGCTCTCTTGTCCAGGTCTTGCCGGAGGTCATATGTACAATCCCGAGCTGTTTTGTCTCTGCTTTTGCGTGGTGGGGCGGGCTGGTGTTCGGCCTGAGTTGCTGCTTTATCCCGCTCGCGGGGCGGTCGGTCTGCTGCACTGTCACGACCACGTGGTGGACGCTCCGCATTGCACGAGGGAGGTATGGGCTCCGGCGCCTCCTCATCGAATTGAGGTAGCAGTCTCCGTTTCGGGTAGATCTTGGTTGGGCGCTTGAGGCCGTATTCTTCAGCTGCCAAGACGTCCGTCCATCTGTCAATGAGCAGGTCTTGATCAGCTTGGAGCTGCTGCTGCTTCTTCTTCAGGCTTCTTGCAGTGGCTATTAGCTGGCGCTTGAAGTGCTCCTGCTCGAGGGGTGCCTCAGGCACGATGAAATCCTCGCTGCCGAGGCTTTCCTCATCCTCGGAGATTGGACGATAACTATCGTTATCCGGGTCATTGGGCACGGCCTGTTTATCAGGGTTATTTTGCCTGTTGTCTTGTTCCTCCTGTTCGGATGCGGCTCCAACAGGGTCTTCATTGTTTTCGGCGTCACCCGGAGTACTATTTTCTCTGGTGCCAGTGTTGCCATCTTTTGAGCGACGAGGCTTAGAGCGGCGTTTAGGGCGCCGGCGCTTGGACTGTGTCTTATAGGGTTTATTCGCAACTGGGTCTTCTTGGTCGTCGTCGCTAGCTTTTTTAGGTGTGTCGACCATGTACACATCGTACGAAGAGGTGGCCGTCCAACGTCCAGTAAATGGCGGGTCTTGGCCTTGCTCTTTATCGGCATCGTAGTCCATACCGTCGATGTCTTCGGAGCCGTAATCAAGCACGTCGGTTAAGTCATCGACAGTGGCTATGAAGTGGGTGGTGGGTGGGAAGCAAAATTCCCCGTCATCAGCCTCTAGCTCGAACCGGACATAGTTCGGCCGTGAGTCCCCCATCAGGGACAGGTTTTTAATGAATTTAGCACATCGCCGAAGGGCGAGTGTTGGAGGATATCTGCGGCGCTGAACTCGAAGATTGATAACCGATCCAACTTGATGTCTGGGGGCATGCGAAGTTCGGAACTTATAGCCGGAGACGAGTCCGGAATTCCGTTGACGCTGATACTGCCTGGTATTGAGGCTGTGTGCGGTTCCAACACCGTAGACTCTGTGGCTTTGAATGGTGCAAACTGCTCCGGTTCTAAGGTCGTAGCAGTTACATGAACCGTCTCCAGAATCTGGTCCGATGACAGATTTCAGTCATGCTCATCGGAGTGAGGAGGAGCATTCGCCGCAGTCTCAAATCCATTGAAGATCAAGTCTCCACGGATATCCGCGACATAGTTCAAGCTTCCAAATCTGACCTGGAGGCCAGGGGCGTAGCTATCGATCTGCTCCAGATGGCCAAGCGAGTTGGCCCACAGTACGAAGCCGCCGAATACGAAAATCTGTCCGGGGAGGAAGGTTTCTCCTTGGACAGCGTCACTATCGACGATTGAAGTGGGCATCGAACCTTTCGTCGACGGCACAGTGGAACTCTCAATGAAAGCACCAATGTCGGTGTCAAAACGGGCGGATCTCGGGTAGGGGGTCCCGAACTGTGCGTCTAAGGTCGATGGTGACAGGAGACGGGGGACACGATGTTTACCCAGGTTCGGGCCCTCTCTGTGGAGGTAATACCGTACTTCCTGCTTGATTGATCTTGATGAATATGAGTATTACAAGAGTTGATCTACCATGAGATCGTAATGGCTAAACCCTAGAAGTCTAGCCTGTATGACTATGGTAATGAGTATATGCTTTCCGGACTAACTCCTCCGGTTTATATAGACACTGGGAGGATCTAGGGTTTACATAGAGTCGTTTACATAAGAAGGAATCTTCATAGTCGGTCGCCAAGCTTGCCTTCACGCCAAGGAGAGTCCAATCCAGACACGGGTATAGTCTTCGGCCTTCATGTCTTCACGGCCCATCAGTCCAGCCCATGGATAACAGGTCGGACGCCCGAGGACCCCTTAGTCCAGGACTCCCTCAGAGACGTCATGGTGATCTTGATCTGTCAGAAAAACAGCTCGAAACAAGAACAGAGGATAATTGCGTGATACGGTGGTCAAAACCTTCGGGAGATTCTATAACGAATTTTTAACGACCAAAAGAAGTATTGTGCAAGAAAACGGAGTCCGGAGAGTGCACGAGGTGCCCACGAGGCAGGGGGCGCGCCCGGGGGGTAGGTATCGGGACCCCGATTCTAAGTCACACCGATCTAGCATGTAACACCTCATATCACTTTGCGGCCTCACGCACGGTATTCCCACGGGTGTCGCCTTACCATGGCCCGGGACCGTTTGCGCCTTTTAGCTCACGTATATGATAGTGTCGCTAGCATCCATATGACAAAGAACCCGGGGCGTCATGACTAGTCGTGAACCCAAAGTGGCACTAACTTACGGGGACAGGCATACATGAAACAACATCGAGCATGTCGGTCAGCAGCGTGTGAATCCGGGCTGTAGCAACTGGGCTAACATGACTCCAGGAACCCGGGCTGTAGCAGGCTAGGCAGGACTCCGGATGTCACCGCGTGACATTTCCCCGAAGGGACAGACACAGGAACGATATGAAACACATGCCGGCCAGTCTAAGTGTTCCGGAGCAGTAGTGCTGGGCTAGCAGGACTCCGGTAAACCGGGCTGTAGCGGACTACCATGGCTCGGTGGAAGCACTAGACTACATTTCCCCATAAGAGAGGCTACCAAGGATAGACAACTAGGTTGTCGGATCCCACACATAGCAATACACGTTACACGTACGCATAACATGCAAGTATGTGCTGTACAACATGGCATCACAACATAACGCAAACTCATATAGATAAAAGGCCTAGAAGAGCCACATAGCATTAAGTACAAACAGGGGTCACATGACCCATCATTCAGAGCATACAAGCAATGGAAGCATTACATGTCTGAGTACAGACAACTACAAAAGAAAAGGGCGAGAAGCCTGACTATCTACAAGCCCCTCCCAAGGGTACAAGATCGTAGCTGAGGTACAAGCTACTCGTCGAAGTCCAAGCGGAACTACTAGTAAGACTGAAGTCTCCGCTGCAAAAACATAAATAAAGTAACATGAGTACAAAGGTACTCAGCAAGACTTACATCAGATCCTATCATACATGCATTTGTATCAAGAAGGTAGTGTGGGGTTTAGTTGCAGCAAGCCAGCTTTGACTCAGTGGCTATCCTGTTCTACGACTATGAGAAACTTCTTTGAGGTAAGAAGGCGCACACAAGTCCACTAATCACCACCTCAATACACCACTATGGATTCATTCCCGTCTCACTACGAGAAGCCATCCATAGCACTCACACTTATGTTGAGCATTTTAGAGTATCCACTTCAAGTTGTCTATGTACCACGTAAGCATCCAAGAAGTCCATAACCGAGGACACGGCTATTCGAATAGATCATGATAACCCTGCAGGGGTGTACTGCTTCACACACGCTCTCGCCACTTACCGCCATGTACACGTCATGTATCTCGGCAACCTTCAAGCAGAAGCCTGGCGAGGGTGTCGGCCACGACCTGACTAACCACACAAGACTCTAGTCCAGGTTTATCGCCTATTCGGGTTCCATCCGCAAGGAGATCCGGCCGGGGTGTCGCTCACGGCCCCAAACGATGTGTGCAGGGTTCCCGAGCCCACCATCCGGGTGCCACTCGGTACATCGGGCCACGTGTGCCTAGTCTGTCCCAAGCCCACCCTGCCGGGTGCCACTCGGTAGAAAAATAGCACTACCTACAAACACCAGAAACTAGTTGCAACTCTTGGACAGAGATCAAGTTGGTTAATAAGTCGAGAGGGGCACTTAAGCATTCCAATGTGTGGTAGTAGCTAGTCATTGGACAACATACACAGAACTCAGTGCTTAAGGACGGTTCCAGTGAGACAACCCACCATGTACTCCTACATGGCCTCTCACCGCTACCTTTACCAAATCGTGTTCACACACTTAACTCTCAGCACCAGAACATATCGTAACACTCCAATTCATTCCCTATGAATCAGACCTGACACAACTCTAAGCAATAGCAGGCAAGGCATGGTAGGAACACAACATGGATCAAACAACTCCTACACATGCTAGTGGGTTTCAACTATTTACTGTGGCAATGACAGATCATGCAGAGGAATGGGTTCAACTACCGCAACATAAAGTAGCAATTGAATCGTTGTTGTCCTAATGCGGTAAAAGAGAGCAGGAGCGAGAGAGTAGGATTGTATCGGAATGAACAAAGGGGGTTTGCTTGCCTGGTAGATCAACAGGGTGGCACTGCTCCTCAGACAGGTACTCTGGAACACTCTCCGGAGCAAGACCTATCGAGAAGGAACGGTGTCGACAATCAAAACACAATCATATGCAACAATATGATGCATGAATATGGCATGAATATGTGATGTGTTTTGAGCCAATGCATTTAGCATTCAACTTGGCAGAGATCCATTTGAACCAAAGGTTCAAATGCAACTCTAATATAAGTCCCTTTAAATGCCATAAGAGTGTTTTCATATATACAGCATGTATAGGTTGGTTTGTCATGCATGAAAATGGCACATATGGATAGATTGAATTTTTCTGATCATTTTTCATATATAAATTATTTAAATCTGAGCTACGGTTGAATTTCTATGAATTTTTGAAGTTTATATCATTTTCTGGAATTTTCTGATTTAATTTAAATCCAAAAAATGAATAACTGCGTCAGCACTGCATCATGCTTGCATCACCAAGTCAACGGCGCTGACTGGGGTCAAACCTGACGTGTGGGGTGCACACGTCGGTGACACAGTGTTAAACAGGGTTTTTTTACTAATCTAATTAAAGGATTAGGGCGCATGGGCCCACTGGTCAGTGTCAGGGGCTTAGGTTAGGTGGTGATTAGCACTGAGCTAATCACCTGACCGATGGGGCCCACTGTCAGACCGGCGAGGTCGTCGTCGGCGACCTCAGGACGCGGCGGCGTCCGTGTTACAGGCCACGGGGGCGGCGGCTAAGGGCACCGGGGCGTAGCCCGGGCTCTCGCGCATCTGGTGGGGCAGGAAGGAGGAGGAGGGGTGGCCGGAGCTCGCCGGAGCGGAGCTCGCGGCGGTGGCCGGAGCTCGGGCTCGAGCGGCTGCGGGGGGGGGGGGGGGGCTACAGAGCACGGGGAAGCAGAAGAGAAGGGGGAACCGATGCAGGGGCTCACGGCGGATTCGGGGGCGTCGTCGGAGAGCTCGGCGAAGGGCTGGTGCGGTCGGAGGGTCGCCGTCGATCTCGGGCGGCCGGAGACGAAGACGACGCCGCCGAGGACGAAGCGGAGCTCGCCCGGGTGCTTGGCTCAGTGAGGAGGGAGAGGGGGTCGCGGCGGAGCTGTGGAGCGTGTCGGGGAGGTGCGGCAGTGGCCGAGGCCACGGTGGCTGTGGATGGCGGCGACGGGCGCGTTCGGCCGCGAGAGAGAGAGCGAAGGGGAAGAGGGAATGGGCACGGGGGAGAGCGAGAGAGGTGCGGGGTGGCGCGTGGCATCGCGCGGGTGTTCCAGGCGACGAGGGGGAGAAGCAGGAGGTGGCCGGACGCGTGGCCGCGCGCACCGAGCGCGTGCCCCTGTCCTCCTGGCGCGAGGAAGGGGACGACTGGCACGGCCAGCTGGCTGGGCCGGCCTGCTGGGCCGCTGGGCCAGGCCAGGCTGCATAGTGAGGTAAGTGCAGGTGGGTTTTCTTCCTTTCTTTCTATTTTTGTTTTCTGTAATTTGTTTTGATATAGTTTTAAACACTAAATCATTTTATTTACTTCTGTCAATTTTTGTAGGAACTAGTTGGATTGCTCCAAAACTCCTCACCAATTAACAGAATTTTTGGACATATATTATATATATAGCAAATATATATCCAAAGCAAATAATTAGGCATTAATTCCAAATGGCCAAAATAAATACTTATGAGCTCCTGAAAATATTGGTTTGATTCTTATCTCTGTGCAATATTTTCAGAGAGTAACATGAACATTTTCTTGGACCTTTTGGAGCAATTTTTATCTGGGTCATTTCTAGAAATGATTTCTGAGGGTTTCACAAATCCCCATTTCAATTTTAAATTGAATTTAAACATGATGCTCACAAGAACACTAGCCTAGGTCATACCAGAACTAGGGATGTGACAGTAGGGCGCGCCGCCCACCCTCGTGGAAGCCTCGTGTCCTTCCCTGCCTGCTTCTTATTTTCCTATTTTCTTAAATATTCCAAAACGGAGAAGTATTGCCATTAGAACTGTTTTGGAGTCGGTTTACTTACCGTACCACGTACCTATTCGTTTTCGGAGTCTGAAACATTCTGGAAAGTATCCCTTATGTATTCCTTCGGTGTTACGGTTTCAATAACATTGACCGTTCACCACCTTCGGGTTTGTGCCTTCGAAGTTGTTGATTTTTATGGCACCGGAACGATAGACCTCCTCGATAACGTAAGGACTTTCCCATTTATAGAGAAGTTTTCCTGCAAAAAATCTTAAACGAGAGTTGAATAGCAACACATAATCACCTACATTAAACTCACGCTTTTGTATCCTTTTGTCATGCCATCTTTTAACTTTTTCTTTAAACAGTCTAGCATTCTCATAAGCCTGGGTTCTCCATTCATCAAGTGAGCTAATGTTAAATAACCTCTTCTCACCGGCAAGTTTGAAATCATAGTTGAGCTCTTTAATGGCCCAATATGCCTTATGTTCTAGTTCGAGAGGTAAGTGACATGCTTTTCCATAAACCATTTTATATAGAGACATACCCATAGGAATTTTATATGCAGTTCTATAGGCCCATAATGCATCATCAAGTTTCTTGGACCAATTCTTTCTAGATCTATTAACAGTCTTTTGCAAAATTAATTTGAGCTCTCTATTACTCAATTCTACTTGACCACTAGACTGTGGGTGATATGGAGATGCAATTCTATGATTAACATCATACTTAGCAAGCATTTTACGAAAAGCACCATGAATAAAATGTGAACCACCATCAGTCATGAAATATCTAGGGACTCCAAACCTCAGAAAAATAACTTCTTTAAGCATCTTAATAGAGGTGTTATGATCAACACTACTAGTTGGAATAGCTTCTACCCACTTAGTAACGTAATCAACAGCAACTAAAATATGTGTATACCCATTAGAGGAAGGAAACGGTCCCATATAATCGAAGCCCCAAACATCAAATGGTTCAATAATGAGTGAATAATTCATAGGCATTTCTTGACGTCTACTAATATTACCAATTCTTTGACATTCATCACAAGATAAAACAAACTTACGGGCATCTTTGAAGAGAGTAGGCCAATAAAAACCGGATTGCAATACCTTATGTGCAGTTCTATCTCCAGTGTGGTGTCCTCCATAAGCTTCGGAGTGACACTTGCGTAGGATCTGTTCCAGTTCATGCTCAGGTATACAATGTCTAATAATACCATCTACTCCTTATTTATAAAGGTGTGGGTCATCCGAGAAGTAATGTCTTAAATCATAGAAAAACCTTTTCTTTTGCTGGTATGTGAAACTAGGTGGTATAAATTTAGCAACAATGTAATTAGCATAATCAGCATACCATGAAGCAGTACGAGAAGCATTTATGACAGCTAGTTGTTCATCAGGAAAGCTATCATCAATAGGTAGTGGGTCATCAAGAACATTCTCTAACCTAGACAAGTTGTCTGCAACGGGGTTCTCAGCTCCCTTTCTATCAATAATATGCAAATCAAATTCTTGTAGTAGGAGAACCCATCTAATAAGTCTAGGTTTAGCATCTTTCTTTTCATAAGATATTTAATAGCAGGATGATTAGTGTGAATAGTTACTTTAGAATCAACAATATAAGGTCTGAACTTATCACAAGCAAATACAATTGCTAAAAATTCTTTTTCAGTAGTAGCATAATTTCTCTAAGCACTGTCTAGAGTTTTACTAGCATATTGAATAACATTTAGTTTCTTATCAACTCTTTGTCCTAGAACAACACCTACAGCGTAATCACTAGCATCACATATAATTTCAAATGGTAAATTCCAATCAGGTGGCTGAACAATAGGTGCAGAAATCAATTCTTTCTTAAGTATTTCAAATGCTTCCACACAATCATCATCAAAGACAAAAGGGATATCTTTTTGTAATAGATTAGTCAGAGGCCGAGAAATTTTTGAGAAGTCCATAATGAACCTCCTATAAAAGCTGGCATGGCCAAGGAAACTTCTTATACCTTTGATGTCCTTGGGACATGACATCTTTTCAATAGCATCAACTTTAGCTTTATCAACTTCAATACCTCTTTCAGAAATTTTATGCCCCAAGACAATGCCTTCATTAACCATAAAGTGGCATTTTCCCCAGTTCAAGACAAGGTTAGTTTCTTCACATCTCTGCAAAACTCGATCAAGGTTGCTCAAGCAATCATCAAAAGAGGATCCATAAACGGAGAAATCATCCATGAAAACCTCACAAATCTTTTCACAAAAATCAGAGAATATAGTCATCATGCATCTTTGAAAGGTAGCAGGTGCATTACATAAACCAAAAGGCATACGTCTATAAGCAAAGGTACCGAAAGGGCAAGTAAAAGTGGTCTTTTCTTGATCATTAGCTGACAGAGGTATTTGAGAGAAGCCAGAGTAACCATCTAGAAAGCAAAAATGTGTATGTTTGGATAATCTTTCTAGCATTTGATCATTGAAAGGCAAAGGGTTATGATCTTTTTTAGTAGCTTTATTTAATTTGCGGAAATCAATTACCATCCTATAACCTGTAATAATTCTTTGTGGGATCAATTCATCTTTATCATTAGGAACAACAGTGATACCTCCCTTCTTACGGACACAATGGACAGGGCTTACCCACTGACTATCAGCAACGGGATAGATTATACCTGCCTCGAGAAGCTTTAGTATTTCTTTTCTTACCACTTCTTTCATCTTAGGATTTAACCGTCGTTGGTGATCAACAACTGGTTTAGCGTCTTTCTCCAATTTTATTCTTTGCTGGCATAAAGTGGGACTAATGCCCTTAAGATCATCAAGAGTATATCCAATAGCAGCACGGTGCTTCTTCAGAGTTTTCAATAATTTCTTTTCTTCATGCTCTGAAAGGTTAGCACTAATAATAACAGGATATATTTTCCTTTCATCAAGATAAGCATATTTAAGAGTATCGGGTAATGGTTTGAGCTCAAACACGGGATCTCCCTTGGGTGGAGGAGGATCCCCTAGGATTTCAACAGGCAAATTGTGTTTCAAAATAGGTCCCTGTTTAAAGAATACTTCATCTATTTCTCTTCTTTTATTCATAAGCATATCATTTTCATGGTCTAGCAAATATTGTTTTAAAGGATCACTAGGAGGCACGACAACAGAAGCAAGACCAATAATTTCATCTTTACTAGGCAATTCCTCATCACGGGGTTGTCTACGAACTTTAGCAAAATTAAACTCAAGAGACATATCACCTAGACCAATAGTAACAACATCCTTCTCGCAGTCTATCTTAGCATTAACAGTGTCAAGAAGGGTCTACCAAATATAATGGGACAAAAGCTATCTTGTGGGGAACCAAGAACAAGAAAATCAGCAGGATATTTAACCTTCCCACACAAGACTTCAACATCTCTAACAATCCCAATCGGTGAAATAGTATCTCTATTGACAAGTTTAATTGTAACATCTATATCTTCTATCTCAGCAGGTGCAATATCATGCATAATTTCTTTGTATAAGGTATGAGGTATTGCACTAGCAGTAGCACCCATATCACACAAGCCATGGTAACAATGATATCCTATTTTAACAGAAATAACAGGCATGCCTACAACAGGTCTATGTTTATCTTTAATACCAGGTTTTGCGATTCTAGCAGTCTCATCACAAAAGTAAATAACATGCCCATCAATATTATCAACCAAGAGATCTTTAACAATAGCAATATTAGGTTCAACTTTAACTTGCTCAGGGGGTTTGTATGTCCTAATATTACTTTTGTTGACAACATTGAAGCTTTAGCATGATCCTTTATTCTAACAGGGAAAGGTGGCTTCTCGACATAAGCAGTAGGAACAACAGGATCATCATAAGTGATAGTCTTTTCTTCAACTTTAATAGGTGCAACCACTTTTACTTCAATGGGAGGATTATATTTAAATCACTTCTCCTTAGGGAGGTCAACATGAGTAGCAAAGGATTCACAGAAAGAAGCTACTGTCTCAGAGTCAAGTCCATATTTAGTGCTAAATTCACGGAAAACATTGGTATCCATAAAAGATTTAACACAATCAAACTTAGGTGTTATACCTGACTCCTTACCTTCGTCGAGGTCCCAATGTTCAGAGTTACGTTTAATTCTTTCCAAAAAATCCCATTTGAATTCAATAATCTTCATCATAAAAGAGCTAGTATAAGAAGTATCGAGCATGGATTGATTATTACGAGAAAGCCGAGCATAAAAATTCTGAATAATCATTTCTCTTGAGAGCTCATGATCGGGTCATGAATATAACATTGACTTAAGCCTCTCCCAAGCTTGAGCGATGCTTTCTCCTTCGCGAGGCCAATAATTATATATATAATTATGATCACAATGACCAAGATGCATAGGATAAAACTTCTGATGAAATTCCAATTTCAATCGTTTGTAGTTCCATGATCCCATATCATCACATAGCCTAAACCATGTCAATGCATCTCCCTTCAAAGATAAAGGGAAGACCTTCTTCTTGATAACATCCTCGGGCATACCTGCAAGCTTAAATAATCCACAAACTTCATCCACATAGATTAAGTGTAAATCGGGATGCAATGTTCCATATCCTGCAAAAGGATTATCTAGCAGTTTCTCTATCATACCCGAAGGAATTTCAATGTAAACATTTTCAGTAGGTTCAGTAGGTTGAGGAGCAACTCTTTGCTCTACTGGTCGGGGTGAAGATACCCTGAACAAGCTCCTCAAAGGATTATGTTCCATAGTAACAAGTGACAGTAAATTTCAGCACACTATATAAATTTTTCCTTACCAAATTCCACCTACCAAAGGCGCTTCACTCCCCGGCAACGGCACCAGAAAAGAGTCTTGATGACCCACAAGTATAGGGGATATATCTTAGTCCTTTCGATAAGTAATAGTGTCGAACCCAGCGAGGAGCAGAAGGAAATGATAAGCGGTTTTCAGCAAGGTATTCTCTGCAAGCATTGAAATTATCGGTAACAGATAGTTTTTTGATAAGGCAATTTGTAACGGGTAACAAGTAACAAGTGTAAATAAAGTGTAGCAAGATGGCCCAATCCTTTTTGTAGCAAAGGACAAGCCTGGACAAACTCTTATATAGAGAAAAGCGCTCCCGAGGACACATGGGAATTATCGTCAAGCTAGCTTTCATCACGCTCATATGATTCGCGTTCGTTACTTTGATAATTTGGTATGTGGGTGGACCGGTGCTTGGGTGATGTCCTTACTTGGACAAGCATCCCAATTATGATTAACTCCTATTGCAAGCATCCGCAATTACAAGAGAAGTATTATGGTAAACCTAACCATAGCATGAAACATATGGATCCAAATCAGCCCCTTACGAAGCAACGCATATACTAGGGTTTAAGCTTCTGTCACTCTAGCAACCCATCGTCTACTTATTACTTCCCAATGCCTTCCTCTAGGCCCAAATAATGGTGAAGTTTCATGTAGTCGACGTTCACATGACACCACTAGAGGAAAGACAACATACATCTCATCAAAATATCGAACGAATACCAAATTCACATGACTACTAATAGCAAGACTTCTCCCATGTCCTCAGGAACAAACGTAACTACTCACAAATCATATTCATGTTCATAAACAGAGGGGTATTAATATGCATAATGGATCTGAACATATGATCTTCCACAAAATAAACCAACTAGCATCAACTACAAGGAGTAATCAACACTACTAGTAACCCACAGCTACCAATCTGAGGCTTTGGGACAAAGATTGGATACAAGAGATGAACTAGGGTTTGAGAGGAGATGGTGCTGGTGAAGATGTTGATGGAGATTGACCCCCTCCCGATGAGAGGATCATTGGTGATGACGATGGCGATGATTTCCCCCTCCCGGAGGGAAGTTTCCCAGGCAGAACAGCTCTGCCGGAGCCCTAGATTGGTTCCGCCAAGGTTCCGCCTCGTGGCGGCGGAGTTTCTTCCCGAAAGCTTGCTTATGATTTTTTCTCGAACGAAATACTTCATATAGCAGAAGATGGGCACCGAAGGCCTGCCAGGGGGCCCACGAGGCAGGGGGCGCGCCCAGGGGGGTAGGGCTCGCCTCTCACCCTCACGGCCAGGGTGTGGCCCCCCTCTGGTAGTTTCTTCGCTCAGTATTTTTTATTAATTCCAAAAAAGACTTCCGTGAAGTTTCAGGACTTTTGAAGCTGTGCAGAATAGGTCTCTAATATTTGCTCCTTTCCAGCCCAGAATCCCAGCTGCCGACATTCTCCCTCTTCATGTAAACCTTGTAAAATAAGAGAGAATAGGCATAAGTATTGTGACATAACGTGTAATAACAGCCCATAATGCAATAAATATCAATATAAAGCATGATGCAAAATGGACATATGAATCTTCCACCAAATAAACCAACTAGCATCAACTACAAGGAGTAATCAACACTACTAGCAACCCACAGGTACCAATCTGAGGCTTTGGGACAATGGTTGGATACAAGAGATGAACTAGGGTTTGAGAGGAGATGGTGCTGGGGAAGATGTTGATGGAGATTGACCCCCTCCCGATGAGATGATGGTTGGTGATGACGATGGCGATGATTTCCCCCTCCCGAAGGAAGTTTCCCTGGTAGAACAGCTCTGCCGGAGCCCTAGATTGGTTCTGCCAAGGTTCCGCCTCTTGGCGGCGGAGTTTCTTCCCGAAAGCTTGCTTATGATTTTTTCCAGGGTAAAAGACCTCATATAGCAGAAGATGGACACCGGAGGCCTGCCAGGGGGCCCACGAGGCAGGGGGCGTGCCCGGGGGGGTAGGGCGCGCCCCCCACCCTCGTGGCCTGGGTGTGGGCTCCCTCTGGTACTTTCTCCACTGAGTGTTTTTTATTAATTCCAAAAATGACTTCCGTGAAGTTTCAGGACTTTTGGAGCTGTGCCGAATAGGTCTCTAATATTTGCTCCTTTTCCAGCCCAGAATTCCAGCTGCCGGCATTCTCCCTCTTCATGTAAACCTTGTAAAATAAGAGAGAATAGGCATAAGTATTGTGACATAATGTGTAATAACAGCCCATAATGCAATAAATATCGATATAAAAGCATGATGCAAAATGGACGTATCAGTTGGCCATCGCGCGCGATTGCTGTGATCGTGAACCTTTCATCCTAGCTAGTCAGCATAGGCTTAATTAATATATATACCTGGCCGGACTCCGTTCGGTCACCGGAGCCGTCATCACGGTCTCCTTCTTCCACCGGCATTCGGCCACCGGAGCCATCATAATCATGTCCTTCCTCCTCCATTGTTCGATCACCCTCTCCTTCCAGACCATCAGTGTCGTTGAGATACGACAAGACATCACCTCCGACGAGGATTATGTCCCCCAACACGTGTTCTGCTTCCAAGTCTCGGCCGTGCTCCATAGTTTCTGCAAATATTACAACATGGCAATTATTATACAAACATGACAGATAGATATATTAGTGGCAAACGTAGACCTAGCTAGCTAATCACAACAAGGAATCATATTAGTGGCCTCAACGCTTCTCTAGGGTTTGGGGTGGCCTCGGCAACGCTTCTAGGGTTCGGGGTGGCCTCGACGACAACGCTCTTTTAACTTGGTAAATTTGGGTGGCCTCAGCAGCGCTTCTAGGGTTTGGGCCGGACTGCCTCTCTCATGATTGTCCGACGTCCGGACCGACAAGGATTTAACAAAATGGCGCCATTCTGGATGTGCAGAAAATGGTCCATATTTTTCCTGATCTCATCTACCCTTCTATATCTCACGTTGTCTAGTGTCAAAGAATTCAAGAAAACCATGACTTCATCATTTGCCGAAAATGACAGGCGCATAATGGTACGAAGCTCTTCAAAGTTGTTTTGGAACGGAGTTCCCGATAGAATAATCCGCTTTTTGGTACAAAGTTCAGCAAGAGCCTTCCGAATATCGCTATTTGGAAGGCCTTTGCTGAAATTCGTACCAAAAGGTGGATTATTCTATCAGGAACTCTGTTCCAAAACAACTTTGAAGAGCTTCATACATACGCCTGTTACTTATATTTGGAAGGCCTTTGCTGAAATTCGTACCAAAAGGCGGATTATTCTATCAGGAACTCCGTTCCAAAACAACTTTGAAGAGCTTCGTACATACGCCTGTTACTTCCGGCAAATGATGAAGCCATGGATTTCTTCAATACTTTGATAGACAACGTGACATATAGATGACATATATATTTATACATCTGGGCTATTCTGTTTCGCGTAACAGAATATTATTCTGTTACCCTACTTGAACTGACGTAGTTTACACGTTGGACTGACGTGGTTTTCTACTTGTACTTATCTTCCTGCGTGTACAACGGGCCGAAACAGGGGATGCAACGTGGAGCTTCCGGGCATTCTCCGGCGCGGTTCTGCGGGCCATTCATTGCCAGAGGAGACATTCAAGGGGTTCCGCACGTGCGCGCGCTCACCTGGTCGTGTTTTGCGATCTGGAGTCACTGGAGGTGACGGCGTGGGCATTTGGCGGCGGACGTGTTTTGGGCATTGGTTTACCGTGGTGTTCGTAGGCCTCATTTTACGTCCGGTTTGTTGTTTTGGATGTGAGATTATCGGTATGTTAGAGTTTTTGGAGATTAATTTCATCTTTAATTTCTGATTACAAGTTTTGGTGTTCTTGGTCGTTTTCCACGCCTGCCATGCAAATTTGTTCTTCTTTTTCCGTTGTTTTACTTTCGAATTGGCATTGTAGGGAGAGATATGAGGATTGTATGAAAAGATTTGCGTTGTCAATTTTGCTTCTTTGAGTTGTTTCTACCCCGGATTCCCATGTTATTTTGTCGTTGGCGGAGGTGGTGTATGGCGGCTGACTGTAGCCTGCGATTTCTTGTAATCTGGTCAAACTGTGTAATTAAGTTGCGTGTTTTTCAGTGTTGTCTGAATTGTTGCCGTATGTGTAGTTGGACTGCTCTGTGTCAAAGTTGTCTTACTGTGCGTTGACATCGGAGTAAGTATTTCCTACTGGCTGCCTATCGATACATCTGCACTTTGAGTATAAAGCCCAAGCCCTCTATCACTTTCATTCTACCAGCTTCAACCAAAGAAAAGCGAGATGGATCTTGAGCTGGGAGAGGTCACAGAGGAGGAGGGGGATGCCGTCGACGTGAGGGCTGCAGTAGTGGAGCAGAGGGGGAGGAGGAGGCGCAGGCGCACGCAGATGGCACGACGTGCTGCCGAGGATGAACTGGAGGCAGAGTTCAACAGACGCCTTGCACGCGAGGTGATGGATACTTGCAACTCCAATGAACTGGAACTTCTTTTCCCAGGGGGGAGGGGAAGGCACTATATTCAAATCATCCGTTGGGCTAGGGCGAGAGCAGCCACGGCTCCACATCCATCCACCAGGGCCAAATGGCGTTGTTTCTTTGATCGTTATGACTGAAGTACTGAATATTATGTTTTTAAGATTTGTGTTGTGAGAGAGCAGATGGTTGAATGAATAAATGAGTTGAACTGTCTACCTCTGAATGTGTTGTTTTATCTGCATATGTTTGTTATGTGTACTTTTGAACCACTGTTTTATTTGAAGTTGAACTGATTTGCGGTCAAATGTTGCATGGCTTGTATAATAACTATTTCCTACTAGCTGGCTGCCCACCTGCCTATTTTATTATTTTTATAGTCTACGAGTCTCCCTGGTTATAAATTCTATCCATCTATGTGTTGTGTGTGGCTCAGTCTCCCCCTCCTTTTTCTTCCTTCTTCCAGAATCAGATCTAGGTTCCTCCCTCTTCTCTCCGTTGTTTTCTTCCCTGTTCCTGTGTGTTCCATGGGGGATTGTTCATGCAGATGCCTAGCAAAGATGGCGCGCATAGCTGACGGCTGTGTGTACGAATCTGGTTTGGAGCTCACCCAGACTCAGCGCCGTGGGCAACTTTCTTGTCTGCTGTACAGCAACCATGGGTTTCATGCACCCTATGTTTGTCGCCTGATGGTTGGGGACTTGAAGGAATCATGGGTATGTGTTTCTATTCGTTTTGTTTTCTTCTTTTTTGTAGGTCTCTTTTTGAATCCCATGGACTGAATCTGTAGTTTAGTTTTATCAATAGTTTGTCTATAATTTTTATTTTGTTTTGTCAGAATTTAACAGTAGGGATTTCTATGTGTATTTGTTCATTACTTAACAGTATTTTATCCATTTTTGTATAATCCTTGATCTGTTCTTTGTCAGATGTTTTTACTGTAGGTGTATTGATATGTATATTTGTTCAGTTTAGTCAGTTCATATGACTAGTTAGTTTGGTGTTCTTGTTTTGGTTCGGGTTTTTTCTTTTCACTTTTGTTATTCAACCGTTCCTAGATCTGTGTAAAAATTCAGTTATGTCAGGTGTTCACTTTGTTTTCTACTCCGATGCCCATTTGCAGAAAATGTCACCCATGATCAGGATTGTTGCTCCTAGTTCAGGGATACTGAAGATGGAGACTTCAGACAAAAACGGGTATCAGTTGATGGAAGTTTCCTACCACATTGACTTTGATGGTTGCATCAACCTAACTACTGGGTGCAAGGAGTTTGTGGCAGAGTCTGGATTTGAGGATAGTGATGTGGTTATGGTTATGTTCTCCAGGGAAGATGACTCTCTGACATTCAGAATTTATGTGTTGTAGGTTTAAATGTGGCAAATGATGCCGGTTGTGAGATTTGTGTGTGTTTGATTGTGTTGCAGTATTTTTTTCTTTAAAATATTTGCATGTGAGATGGTTGAATTCTATGGTATTATCAGATGGTTTGGAACAATTTATGTAATGTTTTCCTATTGTTTTGCTCGAGCATAACAGTTTTTTATATATTCTTTATATTTTGAACTGGAACAATTGTAGTTGAACTGATGGGCATCCTTTGTTTTGACCGGGATATTTTCATGTACATAGCTCGCAGACGGAACTATACGCTGATGATGTTTGTAGGACCCCTTTTGGGTTTTGAGTTTGCTGAACTCACATGCCGTTAATGATAGTACTGAACTATTTAGGTTGTCAATGACCAATCAAATTTGTTTGTTGTATAGCATTTTTCTTACTTTTTTACATGAATTTTAGAGCACAATTTTTCTTTTTCCAGTTGAATAATGATAGTTCTAGTATTTTCTAAAATAAAAATAATTTAATCTTTGCTGCATAGTACTAATTCTACTTGAACCTTATGAATTGTAGTAGTTGAACTTTTTATAAATTTGTTTTTGAAATTTTTATTACAATCTTCTAAGTTTAATTTTTCAAAAAAATATGTTTTTATTTTTTTAGTTCTTACAATTAACATGTGTTTGAACTTTTTACATTATTTGTTTTGAACTGATTTCTTGTGAGGTTTTTTTTAAATTATCTGCATTTGTTTCTTTACTTGGTCGTGCGTGATCGGCTAGAATTTTTGTAATGGGGCGAACTACTGTGTTGGGCCATCCGCCTGAGTCGTTATTTTCGGCCCAGGTAGCTCGTCCGTGCGACTGTGCAGTGCGGCGTGCGCGTGCGCTCTGGGTTTAGTCCCACCTCGCTAGTCGAGGGGGCTCTAGACCTGTTTATAAGCGCAGCCGAGGCTCACTGGTCGAACTCCTCTGAATACTTACCTAAACGCTTATACACGGCACTCGCCCTCTCTCACGACCTGTGGGCCCTGGTCGGCGGGCCCTGGGGTGTGCGGATTACTAGGGATTCGCCCACGGGCCCGACTTCAAGTATCTAGCAGCGTCAAGGGCCTGCGCCTGACCTTGGGTGGTCAATTTTTTCTTTTTGTTTGTTTGTTTGAATCTAGTACTTGACTCCACTAGTAACTTGGACTGATACTTTTTGTCCTAGTTCTTGTGAGTTTTGTGTAAGTGTAATCTATAATATTTTTGTTTCTTAGCATTTTTTCTTTCTAGTTATTATCATTTTTTGCCTAACATAAGCATATTTTAAGTACTAAATGTTGTCCTCTACTTGAACTGACATCTTTTTTCATAGTGTGTTTCCTTTGCTTTCTTTTTGTTGTCATTCTTTGTCGGAATTTTTTTTGGATTTTTTAATGAATATCTGGGTGAAATATATAGGGACCACACCGACTGGCATATTTGTAATGATAGATTTTTTGTATGGACTGAAGAACATCTATCTATTTTTAGGGGTGTGTGGGTGCGTGGCGTGCTGCTCGTGTGGGGGGGGGAATAGAATAGCCGCACTGCGCCTGTCAAACAAGCGCACTGCCGCGTTAGCGCGAGGCCGAGCCGGGGGGGAGGGGGGTCGGGACCCCCTCCCCCAACCCGGCGAGGCCGAGCCAGGAATGAGCCGTAGCAGGCGATGACGCGGCGTGTCGCGGCGTCGCATGCGGAGGCGAGTCCGTAACATGACTTGCCCCCGCACCGCACCGAGGGGCATAGTTGTACTGACACATCTTCCTTGTATGGACTTGCCCCCATTATCTATCTTAGGGCTGTGTGGGTGCGTGTGGGGGGGAGGAACAGAATAACCGCACTGCACCTGTCAAACGAGCGCACTGCCGCGTTAGCGCGAGGCCGAGCCGGGGGGGAGGGGGTTGGGCCCCCCTCCCCCATCCCGGTGAGGCCGAGCCAGGAACGAGCCATAGCAGGCGACGACGCGGCGTGCCGCGGCGTCGCATGCGGAGGCGAGTCCGTAACATGACTTGCCCCTGCACCACACCGAGGGACATAGTTGTACTGACACATCTTCCTTGTATGGACTTGCCCCCATTATCTATCTTAGGGGTGTGTGGGTGCGTGTGGGGGGGAAACAGAATAACCGCACTGCACCTGTCAAACGAGCGCACTGCAGCGTTAGCACGAGGCCGAGCCGGGGGGAGGGGGAGGGGCCTCGCTCCCCCATACCGGCGAGGCCGAGCCAGGAACGAGCCGTAGCAGGCGACGATGCGGTGTGCCGCGGCGTCGCATGCGGAGGCGAGTCCGTAACATGACTTGCCCCCGCACCGCACCGAGGGGCATAGTTGTACTGACACATCTTCCTTATATGTACTTGCCCCCATTATCTATCTTAGGGGTGTGTGGGTGCATGTGGGGGGGAAACATAATAACCGCACTGCGTCTGTCAAACGAGCGCACTACCGCGTTAGCGCGAGGCCGAGCCGGGGGGAGGGGGGTCGGGACCCCCCCTCCCCCATCCCGGCGAGGCCGACCCAGGAACAAGCCGTAGCAGGCGACGACGCGGCGTCACATGCGGAGGCGAGTCCGTAACATGACTTGCCCCCGCACCGCACCGAGGGGCATAGTTGTACTGACACATCTTCACTACAAGAAATATGTCAACTAGTGACCTTCTGTCAGTGACCCTGGAAGAATTGGTCATAGATCTATTACCATTTGAGACCAATTGGTCAAAAGCTGTTCGGGGGGCTCGAAACCCTAAACTATAACGACCATTTTGGTCAGAAAGGTTGTAATTTCCTTACACGAAATGGTCATAAAGCAGATAGCACTTGTCCGCTGCCTTATTTCTAGCTGATTATGACCAATATAGATGGTCATAACCTTGTAAATTGTGGTGGGTTGCTATGACTAGGCGCCACCTCATCAGTTTTGCCTGTGTGTCATGTCCATGTGTTAGTTTTTGCCCTAGGTTGTGAAACAACCTATATTTCTGGCATTCCCAAAATTCCCAAAAAAAATCTCATAAATTCTTTGGGTCATATCTTCGTCAAATATGTAAAAAACCTTACTTGCCTAGTTCAAAAATAATTCAAAAATATTCATTTTCCTATTCTGTTCAGAGAAGAGCATTGTGAAGGAAGTACCACTTTGGAATGTCCAAATGGTATCCATTTTCAACAGTGCTTTCCTATGCCCAAATAACCATCCTCCACCAAATTTCAGCTCAATCCATTCATTATTTTGAGCCCAGCTTCAACATTCGTATTTATGTCTAGTGTGGTACTTTGCAAAGCAAGTACCACCTAGGATCCTCCTTTTGAGCTGAAAATTAGTGAAGACATTCTTCTTAGTATATGATCATCCTCAGCCAAAACTCATGCCCATTGGCCATGTGCATTTCCGGTACCGCTAATCAAACACTTGGCTGCTAATTCATCTTTGAGCATAGTTCGTTCTCCTCATGAGAACCTTATGTTGTAATTTTCCTCCTAGCACCTACCTGGGGAGTGCCCAACCCACTAGACATGCCTAGGCTGCCCAGAACGCATGGCAACGCCACGGTCACGCGGTGACCACGCGACGGGCATGCGAGCTAATGCGCTCTAGAGTTGGGGCCCTCGGCCACTGTCCAAACCTCGATGTCTCGCCACCAAACCATGTATTTATGATTAAATAGATACTTATTTACCTAGAAATGATTTTTGGAAAAAATAAAGAGCAAACTATGGGGCAGCTGCAGTTCAAATTTGACCCGCTTCCTACTGAATCGGCGGGAATTTGTCTTTTTCATCAGAGGTGGATCAAAACTTTTGACACCCAACCATTTTGTCAATTGTGCATTAAATATGGCCTAGTATTTTATAAAATTTATTTGGTCCAATTTTGCAACAAATATATGGTAGGTCCTTCACAAAAAAAACTCATTTCAGGCACTCGGAAAATGGAAAATGAATTTTCCACGCAAAGAAAATGAAAACTCCCTTTGGCAACATTGTTTGGAATTCCAAGATGCATCCTTGTGCACAATATGAGATCATGTGAACAAACTATGCCATGAATGTGGCCATAAGATTGATCATTTGGCTTGAAGGCCATGAATCTTCACGCATGATAGCTCATTTCTGAGAACACATTTTAAAATAATTTCTGTATTACAAGTTTATTATTTTTCCTGGAAACTTGGTCACATATAATGACACAATGCGAAGGTTTTCCAATTTTTTGATTTTTTTTTGAATTTTTTATGCCCACTTCAAAATGCGGTCAAAACAACGGGCTTGACCGTTCCTAGCTAGTGGTTGAATTATGGAAAACTTTTGATGTTTCTCTGATTAAATAGATACTTATCTACCTATAAATGATTTTTAGAAAAAATAAAGAGCAAACTATGAGGCAGCTGCAGTTCAAATTTGACCCGCTTCCTACTAAATCGGCGGGAATTTGTCTGTTTCACCAGAGGTGGATCAAAACTTTTGACACCCAACCATTTTGTCAATTGTGCATTAAATATGGCCTAGTAGTTTAGAAAATTTATTTGGTCCAATTTTGCAACAAATATATGGTAGGTCCTTCACAAAAAAACTCATTTCAGGCACTCGGAAAATGGAAAATGAATTTTCCGTGCAAAGAAAATGAAAACTCCCTTAGGCAACATTGTTTGGAATTCAAAGATGCACCATTGTGCACAATATGAGATCATTTTAACAAACTATGCCATGAATGTGGCCATAAGATTGATCATTTGCCTTGAAAGCCATAAATCTTCACGCATGATAGCTCATTTCTGAGAACACTTTTTTAAATTAATTGTCGTATTACAAGTTTATTATTTTTCCTGGAAACTTGGTCACATATGATAACACAATGCGAAGGTTTTCCAATTTTTTTATTTTTTTTGAATATTTTATGCCCGTTTCAGAATGCGGTCAAAACGGCGGGCTTGACCGTTCCTAGCTAGTTGTTGAATCTTGGAAACATTTTGATGTCTCTCTGATTAAATAGATAGTTATGTACCTAGAAATGATTTTTGGAAAAAATAAAGAGCAAACTATGAGGCAGCTACAGTTCAAATCTGACCCGCTTCCTTCTAAATCGGCGAAAATTTGTCTTTTTCACCAGAGGTGGATCAAGGCTTTTGACACCCAACCATTTGGTCAATTGTGCATTAAGCATGGCCTAGTATTTTATAAAATTGATTTGGTCCATATCTACAACATTTATTTGGTAGTTCCTTCACAAAAAACCTCATTTCGGGTACTCGAAAAATGGAAAATGAATTTTCCGTGCAAAGAAAATGAAAACTCCCTTAGGCAACATTGTTTTCCATTCCAAGATGCACCCTTGTGCACAATATGAGATCATTTGAACAAACTATGCCATGAATGTGGCCATAAGATTGATCATCTGACTTGAAAGCCATGAATCTTCACACATGATAGCTCATTTCTGAGAACACTTTTTTAAAAAATTGCGGTATTACAAGTTTATTATTTTTCCTGGTAACTTGGTCACATATAATGACACAATGCGAAGGTTTTCCAATTTTTTGAGTTTTTTGAATTTTTTATGCCCGTTTCAAAATGCAGTCAAAACGGCGGGAATGACCGTTCCTAGCTAGTGGTTGAATCTTGGAACTTTTTTGGTGTTTCTCTGATTAAATAGATACTTATGTACCTACAAATGATTTTTGGAAAAAATAAAGAGCAAACTATGAGGCAGCTGCAGTACAAATTTACCCGCTTTCTACACGAATCGGCGGAAATTTGTCTTTTCCATGAGAGGTGCATCGAAACTTTTGACACCTAACCATTTGGTCAATTGTGCATTATATATGACCTAGTATTTTAGAAATTTGATTTGGTACAATTTTGCAACAAATATATGGTGAGTCCTTCACAAAAAAACTTATTTTGGGCACTCAAAAAATGGAAAATTGTTTTTTCATGCAAAAGAAATAAAAACTCCCTTTGTCAATGTTGTTTGCCAATCTAAGATGTAAACTTGTGCAAAATATGACATCATTTGAACAAATATTTGATAGGTCTTTCACAAAAAAACTCATTTTGAGCATTGAAAAATGAAATGAAAAATTTGTATGTAATCAATCATGACCAATTTATATGGTCAAAAAATCTTCAAATTGTTTGGTGCGCTCTGATTGGTCCATAGGCATATCACGCGGATCGTTCCTCAACCACCGTTGGATGCTTCTGGATCCAACGGCAGCCCTCACCCCCTCACCCTCTCACCCAAACCCTAACTTCCCCGATCCACTCCTCTCCCCCGATCCACTCTCCCCCTCTCGTCCCACAACCGCCACCCCCCAACCCTCTCGCTCCACCTCCGTCTCAATCTCTCGATCCCCAACCACCCAGCCGCCGCCGTCCTCCGTCCTCTCCCCCAACCCCGGTCGCTGACAACCCATCCCCTCCCCTTCTCTCCCACGACCGCGGTCGAATCCGCGCTCGTCCCTTCCAGATCGCAGCCGCCACCTCCTCCCTTCCAGATCGCGGTCGCCACCTCCCTCCGGCGGAGCTCCCCGCCATCCAGGGCCTCTCCCATGCGCTCCCCAGATCCGTCTTGATCCGCCTCTCCTTCAAATCGAGCCGCCTCCACCCAGCTCCTGCCTCCTCCTTCTCACTCCTCTGCCCGCCCGCACGCGCCCGACCGTCCTCTCCCCCGCGACGAGCGCCGCGCTAAGGAGCGGGGAGGGCAGCCAGGCGGTCGGAATGCCCGCGCAGAAGCGCCCGCACCCGTCGCTCGACACGGACGACGGCCACGTCCAGGAGGAGGAGGCTGCCGCTGTCGCCGGGGCCGCCGGCTCCGACACGGAGGGCGGCGGCGCTGGCGTCCAGAGGGCGGCCAACAGGTGGACGGCCTCCAAAACCCTACCCACCTCCACCCCGCCAGCCATGGCGCCGCACCCCACCTCCGGTAAGCACCCCCTCCCCCCGACCCATCCTCCTACCCTGCACTGGCCCGAACCCCGTCCCCTTTCCTCCCCCTACAGCTACAGGCCAGCAGCAGCGCCGGCTCCTCAAGGCGGCGGCCGATGGCGACCTCGGCCACTTCAAGAGTACGCCCGCGCCTCCCTCTCCCCGTGCTGGTTTTCTGCTTCGGTGTTTGTTTGTGCTCGATCCTGATTTGGGCGCGATTTTTTTCCCGTCAGGCATTGCGAGCGCGCTGGACGGCGAGAAGGGCCGCATCAAGGAGGCGGTGGAGGCCTCCAGGGACGGAGGATCCAGGGCGCTGCAGGCCGCCGCCAGCCACGGGAGGATGCCGGTGTGCGTCTACCTGGTCGAGAAGCTTGATACGTCTCCAACGTATCTATAATTTTTGATTGCTCCATGCTACTTTATCTACTGTTTTGGACTATATTGGGCTTTATTTTCCACTTTTATATTACTTTTGGGACTAACCTATTAACCGGAGGCCCAGCCCAAAATTGTTGTTTTTTGCCTATTTCAATGTTTCGAAGAAACGGAATATCAAACGGAGTCCAAACGGAATGAAACCTTCGGGAACGTAATTTTCTCATCAGATAAGACCCAGGAGACTTGGACCCTCCGTCAAGAAAGCCACGAGGCGGTCACGAGGGTGGAGGGCGCGCCCCCTACCTCGTGGGCCCCTCAGAGCTCCACCGATGTACTCCTTCCTCCTATATACCAACATACCCCCAAACGATCAGATACAGAGCCAAAAACCTAATTCCACCGCCGCAACTTTCTGTATCCACGAGATCCCATCTTGGGGCCTGTTCCGGAGCTCCGCCGGAAGGGGAATCCACCACGGAGGGCTTCTACATCAACACCATAGCCTCTCCGATGAAGTGTGAGTAGTTTACTTCAGACCTTCGGGTCCATAGCTAGTAGCTAGATGGCTTCTTCTCTCTTTTCGGATCTCAATACAATGTTTCCCCCTCTCTCGTGGAGATCTATTCGATTTAATCTTCTTTTCGCGGTGTGTTTGTTGAGACCGATGAATTGTGGGTTTATGATCAAGATTATCTATGAACAATATTTGAATCTTCTCTGAATTCTTTTATGTATGATTGGTTATCTTTGCAAGTCTCTTTGAATTGTCAGTTTAGTTTGGCCAGCTAGATTGGTTTTTCTTGCTATAGGAGAAGTGCTTAGCTTTGGGTTCAATCTTGCGGTGTCCTTTCCCAGTGACAGAAGGGGCAGCAAGGCACGTATTGTATTGTTGCCATCGAGGATAACAAGATGGGGTTTTTATCATATTGCATGAATCTATCCCTCTACATCATGTCATCTTGCTTAAGGCGTTACTCTGTTTTCTTGAACTTAATACTCTAGATGCATGCTGGATAGCGGTCGATGAGTGGAGTAATAGTAGTAGATGCAGGCAGGAGTCGGTCTACTTGTCTCGGACGTGATGCCTATATACATGATCATACCTAGATATTCTCATAACTATGCTCAATTTTGTCAATTGCTCAACAGTAATTTGTTCACCCACCGTAGAATACTTATGCTCTTGAGAGAAGCCACTAGTGAAACCTATGGCCCCCGGGTCTATTCTCATCATATCAATCTTCCATCACTTTATTATTGCTTTGCTTTTACTTTACCTTTTTATTTTTACTTTGCATCTTTATATCAAAAATACCAAAAATATTATCTATCAGATCTCACTCCCATAAGTGACCGTGAAGGGATTGACAACCCCTAATCGCGTTGGTTGCGTTGAGCTATTGTTTTTGTGTAGGTATGAGGGACTTGCGCGTGGCCTCCTACTGGATTGATACCTTGGTTCTCAAAAACTGAGGGAAATACTTACGCTACTCTGCTGCATTATCCTCTCCTCTTCGGGGAAATCCAACGCAAGCTCAAGAGGTAGCAAGAAGAATTTCTGGCGCCGTTGCCGGGGAGTCTACGCAAAAGTCAACATACCAAGTACCCATCACAATTCCTTATCTCCCTCATTACATTATTTGCCATTTGCCTCTCGTTTTCCTCTCCCCCACTTCACCCTTGCCGTTTTATTCGCCCTCTCTTTTCCGTTCGCCTTTATGTCTTTCTTGGCTTGTTTTCTCGCTTGGTTGAAATAGTTGAGTATTTATTCCTAAACAGAGAAGCTAATATCTATGGATCCTCATCCGCTTGCCAATCTTTTTAAGAGATCCAATTATGATGAACCAATTCATAGTGATTTGGATGCACTAGATCATCTTTATAAGCTTTTGCCTGAGATCCGTAAATCTGAAAATTGTGATGAAGTGCTTCACGATAGATCTTTGAATAAAAAGCATGATTGCAATAATTTTATTATAAATTCTGATGTAAATTATGCTAATAATATGCAAAACCCTAAGCTTGGGGATGCTAGTTTTGCTATGTCCAATAGTCATGATTGGGGAGATTCTTCTTATGATCTTGGAAATTTATTTAAGCCCCATGATGAATATAAGATTGATAATAGTGTTTGCAATAATATTGAAAGTGGGTTTGGAAGAGTGTCAACTTTAGATCCCACATATTTGGATAACATTCAATCTTATGAAATTTTTGATAAAAGTGGGTTTGGAGAAATCATGACTTTAGTTAATGATAATCCCACTATTTTGGAAGAGTGTCAACTTCGCATGCATGTGGATCGTGTTGAGAATATGTTATGTGATAGCTATATTGTTGAATTTTCTTATGATCCTACATGTAATTATTATGAGAGAGGAAAATATGGTTATAGAAATTTTCATGTTACTAAATTACCTCTCGTTATGTTGAGATTGCTATTGTTCCTTTCCACTTCCTTGCATATGCTAGTTTTTGCTTGCTACGATAATTTGTTTGCCTATAATATGCCTATGCATAGGAAGTATTTTAGCCTTAAGTGTGTTTGTCACATGTGTTATGATGCTCTCTTTGTGCCTCAATTCTTGTCTTTCCTGTGAGCATCATTGAAATCTCAATGCCTAGCTAAAAAGGCTTTAAAGAAAAGCGCTTGTTGGGAGACAACCCAATATTTTTCCTTGCTGCTTAGTAATAAATAATCCATCTACTTTCTTTTTGGATGTGGTTTTATCTTTTAATTAGTGTTTGTGCCAAGTTAAACCTATAAGATCTTCTTGGATGATAGTTATTTGATCTTGCTGTAATTTCCAGAAACTTTCTGTTCACGAAAACAATTATTAAAAATCATCAGAACGTGATAAAATACTGATTCCAATTTCTGCTGATCAACAAACAAATTGCCTAGGTCGTCCTATTTTGGCTTAAGTTTTGGAGTTCCAGAAGTTTGCGTTAGTTACAGATTACTACAGACTGTTCTGTTTTTGACAGATTCTGTTTTTCGTGTGTTGTTTGCTTATTTTAATGAATCTATGGCTAGTAAAATAGTTTATAATCCATAGAGAAGTTGTAATACAGTAGGTTTAACACCAATATAAATAAATAATGAGTTCATTACAGTACCTTGAAGTGGTATTTTGTTTTCTTTCGCTAACGGAGCTCACGAGATTTCTGTTGAGTTTTGTGTTGTGAAGTTTTCAAGTTTTGGGTGAAATTTTTTGATGGATTATGGAACAAGGAGTGGCAAGAGCCTAAGCTTGGGGATGCCCATGGCACCCCCAAGATAATCCAAGGACACCAAAAAGTCAAAGCTTGGGGATGCCCCGGAAGGCATCCCCTCTTTCTTCTACTTCCATCGGTAACTTTACTTGGAGCTATATTTTTATTCACCACATGATATGTGTTTTGCTTGGAGCGTCTTGTATGATTAGAGTCTTTGCTTTTTAGTTTACCACAATCATCCTTGCTGTACACACCTTTTGAGAGAGCCATACATGAATTGGAATTTATTAGAATACTCATAGTGCTTCACTTATATCTTTTGAGCTTGATAGTTTTGCTCATAGTGCTTCACTTATATCTTTTGAGCTTTATAGTTTTGCTCTAGTACTTCACTTATATCTTTTAGAGCACGGTGGTGGATTTTTTTATAGAAACTATTGATCTCTCATGCTTCACTTAGATTATTTTGAGAGTCATAAATAGCATGGTAATTTGCTTAATAATAATAATATGCTTGGTATTAAAGATTTGTAAAACTTTCTTTTGAGTGCGTTGAATACTAAGAAAAGTTTGATGCTTGATAATTGTTTTGAGATATGAAGATGGTGATATTAGAGTTATGCTAGTTGAGTAGTTGTGAATTTGAGAAATACTTGTGTTAAAGTTTGTGATTCCCGTAGCATGCACGTATGGTGAACCGTTATGTGATGAAGTCGGAGCATGATTTATTTATTGATTGTCTTCCTTATGAGTGGCGGTCGGGGACGAGCGATGGTCTTTTCCTACCAGTCTATCCCCCTAGGAGCATGCGCGTAATACTTTGCTTTGATAACTTCTAGATTTTTGCAATAAGTATATGAGTTCTTTATGACTAATGTTGAGTCCATGGATTATACGCACTTTCCCATCCTTCCACCATTGCTAGCCTCTCTAATACCGTGCACTTTTCGCCGGTATCATACACCCACCATATACCTTCCTCAAAACAGCTACCATACCTACCTATCATGGTATTTCCATAGCCATTCCGAGATATATTGCCATGCAACTTTCCACCGTTCCGTTTATTATGACACGCTCCATCATTGTCATATTGCTAGCATGATCATGTAGTTGACATTGTATTTGTGGCAAAGCCACCATTCATAATTCTTTCATACATGTCACTCTTGATTCATTGCATATCCCGGTACACCGCCGGAGGCATTCATATAGAGTCATATTTGTTCTAAGTATCGAGTTGTAATTGTTGAGTTGTAAGTAAATAAAAGTGTGATGATCATCATTTTTAGAGCATTGTCCCAAGTGAGGAAAGGATGATGAAGACTATGATTCCCCCACAAGTCGGGATGAGACTCTGGACGAAAAAAAAGAGGCCATAAAAAAAGAGACAAGGCCCAAATAAAAAAAATGAGAGAAAAAGAGAGAAGGGACAATGTTACTATCCTTTTACCACACTTGTGCTTCAAAGTAGCACCAAGATCTTCATGATAGAGAGTCTCTCATTTTGTCACTTTCATATGCTAGTGGGAATTTTTCATTATAGAACTTGGCTTGTATATTCCAATGATGGGCTTCCTCAAAATGCCCTAGGTCTCCGTGAGCAAGCGAGTTGCATGCACACCCGCTTAGTTTCTTTTGTTGAGCTTTCATATACTTATAGCTCTAGTGCATCCGTTGCATGGCAATCCCTACTCACTCACATTGATATCTATTGGTGGGCATCTCCATAGCCCGTTGATACGCCTAGTTGATGTGAGACTATCTTCCCTCTTTTTGTCTTCTCCACAACCACCATTCTATTCCACATATAGTGCTATATCTATGGCTCACGCTCATGTATTGCGTGAAGATTGAAAAGGTTTTGAGAATGTCATAAGTATGAAACAATTTCTTGGCTTGTCATCGGGGTTGTGCATGATTTAAATATTTTGTGTGGGGAAGATGGGGCATAGCCAGACTATATGATTTTGTAGGGTAACTTTCTTTGGCCATGTTATTTTGAGAAGACATGATTGCTTTATTAGTATGCTTGAAGTATTATTATTTTTATGTCAATATGACCTTTTGTCTAGAATCTTTCGGATCTGAATATTCATACCACAATTAAGAAGAATTACATTGAAATTATGCCAATGTAACATCCCAAATTTTCAATTTGGAATGTTATACATAGATCATCATTTGCATATCATGTTTTGTGCATTTTGAAAAATCCTCGATAAATCCTAAGCAACTCAAGGACCCTCGGAGAGAGTTGGGGATTTTCTCGAATTTTCTTATTTGATTTTTCAAACGAGGATTTTTGGTTTTAATTATTTTCTCTCCGGAAAAAATATTTCATTTAAATAAACGAGAGGAGAAAATATGACTTCTCCAAATATTGAAATACTGGAGGAAAAAAATGTTAAAATCATTATTTGGAATTTATTGGGATTTTATTTGCAATTTTATTGCATTTAAAAAAATATGCATGTTTTCAAAATATTTATTTTTGATTTTAAAAATGTTCACCCTATTCTAGATTTTCTAACTAGACGGGGAAATTTTATTTCATATTTTTCTGACTTTTATTTATTTTTCTACGCAATATTCTCCGCGGAACTTATTTAAAAAAAAAATACGCGCCCGCGCCGACTGGGCCGAGCCCAGCCGACGGCCCGCCTCGCGACCTCTCCTTCCTCCCCACGACGCCGCCGGAGTCCGGGAGCGCCACGACGCCGCCGCCGCCTCGGTAGCCCCTTCCCCAAGCCCCCCTAGCCCCCCCTCCATATATACCCCCCTCCGTTTTCGCCACCATCGCCGCCGGAGGAGCCGCCCGCCGCC